>NW_023270305.1:76935097-76941548 GCF_011800145.1 Mirounga leonina | reverse complement strand
AATAAATAAATAAATAAATAAATAAATAAATAAATAAATAAATAAATCTCCAATGGGATACTGCCACATACCTATTGGAATGACCAAAATAAATTTTAAAAAAGAAATCTCAGTTTATCAAAAAATATTAATAGAATAAAAATTTAAATCACAGCCTGGGAGAAGATATTTGCAATACTGATCACTAAAGATGGACTCATATCTAGAACACACCAAGAATTCCTACAAATCAAATAGAAAAAGCCAGATAATCTGACAGAAAACTGGACAAAGATTTGAGTAGGCAATTCATAAAAGAGTGTATCTAGAAGACCAAAACACAGATGAAGATGTGGCTTTTTTGGCAGTAGGAGAAAAACACATACTAAAACTGTAATTCGAATCAGAATTGCTAAAATACTAACAACACCAAGAGTTGGCAAGGGTCTTGTGCAACGGTAATGCTCACACCGGTGGTGGGAAGGTAAGCTGGTACAGCACTGTGGGAAAGTGCTTGGTTTGCAATATTGGCTAAAGCTGCCTAAGCACACGCCATACCCACCAGTTCTCCTTAGTACATGTACAGAAATGCATACACTCTGCACTAAAAGACCCATACAAGAACGTCGATAGTAAAGACACAGAGAGAGAGAGTGAACCCCAAATGCAGTCTCATTATAACCTAATTTCAGAAGCCAGGTACCACCCCCTTCTTCTATGTTTTATTCAAACAGATCATTTATGCACAATCACATGGATTATCTAGGGCACAGTGTAGAAAGGCCCAAACAAGCATGTAAATACCAGGAGGTGGGGGTCAATGGGGCCATTTCAGCAACTGGACACTACAGACCCTGTGTGAAGGAGGGAAAGCACAGGATGAAGGATCCTAGGTGGCAATGTACTCTAAAGAAGGTTTGATCAGGGCTGTCAGGGAGTCTGTGAGCCAAAACAGGCCATCAGCAAAGCACTGTGCCTCCCAAGAGGGAACTGGCTCCATACCCCTGCCACGCTCAGTCATGGGCAGGAACAGCTCTTGGGCAGCAAGGCATCTAGGCAACAGTGACCTAGAACTGGGAGAGCTACAGCTGGGCCCTTGGTCCTGCAGTGGGAGGTCTGGGAGGCCACAGGGAGCCCTATGCGGGGCTCGATCCCAGGACCCTGGGATCATGACCCAAGTGGAAGGCAGGTGTTTAACCCACTGAGCCACCCAGGCACCCGTCAAGCACTGTTTTGAATGATTTTATGAGTCCATAAATCCAAGTGTCCAGTGATCATTTTAACCAGGCCATATGACCATTAGACATATATATTTTTTTAACTTCTCTAAAACCCTGTGGGCTTCAGGTTCTTATTTTGTAAAATGAAGATAATGCTGACTCAGAGTATTCTGTAGCTCACCTGCCAAGTGAAAGCAGCATACTATCGTGATGAAAAAATATCTTATTTCAACAAATACTCAAGTGAGAGGCCAAACTCCAGGGGGGAGATACACTAGCATCCTGTGGAAAAGACATGATGCCCAGGGGTGGAAGTTTGCTGCACAAGAGATAGGCTATCCTCCTCCTGATGGGCCTGCCCAACCTCCCAGAGGGAGAAACCCACTGAGATCTCTGTGAGGCAGCTGTCCCTGCCTGAAACATGACACAGGACACATCAGTAGGTGCGAGGTGAATTCTTCCGGAGCTGGGGAAAAGCCAGCGATGTGACAGGTGGTCCAAAAGCCTTATTTTATAGATGAAGTAACAGAGACTCAATCGGCCTACAAACCTTGGCCAAGTTCACACGGCTAGGGGCTGGGACTCAGACCCAGGGCTGTCTGATTTCACATATTCACTTTCCAATGCCAGAGGTTCTCACTCACAGCACAGTCCATGGGCCAGCAGGATCTGCACACGTGGGAAGTGGTTCGAAGGGCAGATGCTCAGGGCCACCCCACACCAGCTGGATCAGAAACTCTGGAGGTAGGACCCAGCAATCCGTGTTTCAACAGGCCTCACAGGGAGCTCTGATGGCTACTCAAAGGTTATGCCCATACACCATACCATGCTCTCTCCCAAAGGGAAGCTCATTTTTGTTTTTAAAGACCTAAAAGCAAGGCAGTTCTGGGGCACCTGGGTGGCTCAGTCAGTTAGGCATCCAACTCTTGGTTTCAGCTCAGGTCAGGGTTTGGAGGTTGTGGGATCGAGCCCCGCATCCAGGTCCACGCTCAGTGCTGAGTCTGCTTCAAATTCTTTCTCCCTCCCCTTCAGCCCCTCCCCACTCGTGTGCTCACGCTCTCTCCCTCTCTCACACAAATAAATAAATAAAATCTTTATTTTAATAAAGCAAGGCAGTTCTACACTTTACATAAATATTAAGATCTCCATGTTATAGTTTGGATTTGTTTCCATCTGTTCTTTACTGGATGAAAAATAGGGACCCATCATAGGCTGGTTTTTGTCATAGGCTTGGGACTTTGTCTAGGGGATTTGTTATTAAAGCTGATTTACCTAATCTCTCTGTCCCAACTATACAAGGGAAAAAATAATATCCAACAAATCTTACAATGTTGCCATGAGACATACAGTGCTCAAAAATATGTGTTGAATGGCTGTAAAAATCTCACTGATTGAAGGCAAGGGGATTTATTATTGATTTTCTCAGCCCATGAAAGATTTAAGCTCATGGATATGAAAATACTTTGAATAGCAAATAACATAAATAGAATATTATGGTGGATTATTAGGAGCAGCAATAGAAGTAGAGCATTGTGGTAAAGTGTGATTAAGTGATGAAGAATTCAGACTCTCCGGGCTCCAATCCCAGCACAGCTTACTGGCTAAGTGACTTGAGCATGTTACTTACCCTCTGACTCTCAATTTCCTCTTCTGAAAAATGAGAGAATAGTAACTATTAAGAGAGATTAAGTGAGTTCATACCTACTATTTGAATACTAATGAGAAATTTTCCTTGACTATTCAGGCAGAACTAGATTCTCTCCCCTGAACTCAGACAACATTCTGTTCATACAATCATTTCAGTGGGTGCTGCAGGATGCCCAGGAATAAATTACAAGATGCCCAGTTCAATTTAAATTTTACATAAGCTAGGAATAATTGTTTAATGTAAGTATGTCCCACTTATTGCAGGAGACATACTATACTACAAATATTCTAGAATATTATCCCTCGTTTATCTAAAATTCAAACTGAGCTGGACATTCTCCCCCCCCCCCCCCCACCCAAATCTTCAAACCCAGTTTATCACCCTCGCTTTGGTGGGGAAGAGCCTTGCCTTACTGAACTTTACATCCTTGGAACAAGCAGAGTTCCCGGCACACAATAGGTGTGCAATAAATCTTTGGTAAATGGAGAGGAAAGACTTCCGTGAAGGGCAGTGCTTCCAACATCGGGCTGCTCCAAGTATTTTGTCGTTCTAACACAGCTACATGACTTGAGTGTCAGGCTAGCTAATTTCTGCAGACTCCAGTGATCTGGGCAAGTAGCATTTGCTTTTTAGTTAGTGCCTGGAAATTATCAGGGGGAGTTTAAATATGCCTAAATTCCACACTGTAAAACTGAGCATTCCCTTTTAGCATGACAAGGGCCACCATATTGGAAAACAGAGCCAACACATCTATTCAGCATTCTGTAAGAACTTTCTATGTACCATGTACCGGACTAAGAACAGGAGACACAAAGATGGATAGCACATGGTCTATGTCTTTCAAGAGTAGATTTTACAATCTAAATGAAGGGGTAGAAAGGAAAATAAACCCAGGAAAAAATGTTGGTTTGAACGAAGGGATTGGGGCCTCAAGAGGATCACACATTAGTTCAAAAAAGAACATTTTGTTTCTCTTTTCCAAGCAGAGAAAGTTTCCTTGGACATGCATCAACCTCAGGGGTCTGCATCCTGCTTTCAAAATACACAGTGATATAGTTCAGGTCTGTGAACCTCCTCTCCCTCCTGAGAGACTTTCAAAGCTCAGCTACTTTGGCTAACAGACTTGAGTTGAACCCTGGGAACCAACTTTCCTTGTATCAAACTTCTTTTCTTTTTAAGGTGGTGATGAACCCAGCCTTTGAAACTAGATCCTTTCCTGGAATCTGACAAACCAGAAGCCCTTTGCTATGCTATTTCAAAAACATTTTGATCTTGGATTTTATCAACCCTGGGAAGAAGGGTAGAATATGGCAACGGAAGAGGAGGAAGAGGCAAGAAAGGGCCCAGAAGAACACAGGGAACTCTCCTTTGCTTTGCCATCAGAGCTAATGAGCAGCCACATCCATGGCATCCCAGCTGTTCATATAATAGTAGGACTTGTAAAAAATAATTGGATTTATAATAGGCCTTTAGCAGTCAAGTCATCGCATGAAGCTGAGCCAGGGAATTACAAGCATGAAAAATTAATCAGTCCCTCAAATGGAGCCATATGAAAAGAAAGGGATGAGTTTCTGAGATGAGCAGAGTGGATTTGATGTGTGCTTACCTCGAGATGGATTCTTGCTGAGTGAGAATCACGCACAGACTCAGGTCTTCAAACTTCCCGAGACATTTTTTCTTCTTCCCCCTATTATTGAAGTGTCTCATTATTCATCTTCTGAGGAAGAATGAAGTTTTGCAGGGCTTAGCTCTGGTTAAATCTCAAAATATTTTAAATTCCATCGCCAAGATTTTACTTTCAAGAATCATGTTATTTATTTCTGTTAAGATTCTTTTTTTCTTCTTTTTTATTGTTATGTTAATCACCATACATTACATCATTAGTTTTAGATGTACTGTTCCATGATTCATTGTTTGTGCATAACACCCAGTGCTCCATGCAGAACGTGCCCTCTTTAATACCCATGACCAGGCTAACCCATCCTCCCACTCCCCTCCCCTCTAGAACCCTCAGTTTGTTTTTCAGAGTCCATCGTCTCTCATGGTTCATCTCCCCCTCCTTTTCCCCCCGTTCATTCTTCCCCTCCTGCTATATATTTTTTTTCTTAACATATATGACTTTGTTTCAGAGGTACAGATCTGAGATTCAACAGTCTTGCACAATTCACAGCGCTTACCAGAGCACATACCCTCCCTAGTGTCTATCACCCAGTCACCCCATCCCTCCCACCCCACCCCCCACTCCAGCAACCCTCAGTTTGTTTCCTGAGATTAAGAATTCTTCATATCAGTGAGGTCATATGATACATGTCTTTCTCTGTTTGAATTATTTCACTCAGCATAATACCCTCCAGTTCCATCCACGTCGTTGCAAATGGCAAGATCTCATTCCTTTTGAAGGCTGCATAATATTCCATTGTATATATATACCACCTCTTCTTTATCCATTCATCTGTCAATGGACATCTTGGCTCTTTCCATAGTTTGGCTATTGTGGACATTGCTGCTATAAACATCGGGGTGCACGTACCCCTTCGGATCCCTACATTTGTATCTTTGGGGTAAATACCCAATAGTACAATAGCTGGATCGTATGGTAGCTCTATTTTCAACTTTTTGAGGAACCTCCATACTGTTTTCCAGAGTGGCTGCACCAGCTTGCATTCCCACCAACAGTGTAGGAGGGTTCCCCTTTCTCCGCATCCCCGCCAACATCTATGGTTTCCTGACTTGTTAATTTTAGCCATTCTGACTGGTGTGAGGTCGTATCTCATTGAGGGTTTGATTTGGATTTCCCTGATGCCGAGCGATATTGAGCACTTTTTCATGTGTCTGTTGGCCATTTGGATGTCTTCTTTGGAAAAATGTCTGTTCATGTCTTCTGCCCATTTCTTAATTGGATTCTCTGTTCTTTGGGTATTGAGTTTGAGAAATTCTTTATAGATTTTGGACACTAGCCCTTTATCTGATATGTCATTTGCAAATATCTTCTCCCATTCTGTCGGTTGTCTTTTGGTTTTGTTGACTCTTTCTTTTGCTGTGCAAAAGCTTTTTATCTTGATGAAGTCCCAATAGTTCATATTTGCCCTTGCTTCCCTTGCCTTTGGCGATGTTTCTAGGAAGAAGTTGCTTCGGCTGAGGTCAAAGAGGTTGCTGCCTGTGTTCTCCTTTAGGATTTAGATGGACTCCTGTCTCACATTTAGGTCTTTCAACCATTTGGAGTCTATTTTTGTGTGTGGTGTAAGGAAATGGTCCACTTTCATTCTTCTGCATGTGGCTGTCCAATTTTCCCAACACCATTTCTTGAAGAGGCTGTCTTTGTGCCATTGGACATTCTTTCCTGCTTTGTCAAAGATGAGTTGACCATAGAGTTGAGGGTCCATTTCTGGGCTCTCTATTCTGTTCCATTGATCTATGTGTCTGTTTTTGTGCCAGTACCATGCTGTCTTGATGATGACAGCTTTGTAATAGAGCTGGAAGTCCGGAATGCTGATGGCGCCAGCTTTGCTTTTCTTTTTCAACATTCCTCTGGCTATGCGGGGTCTTTTCTGGTTCCATACAAATTTTAGGATTATTTGTTCCATTTCTTTGAAAAAAGTGGATG
>NW_023270305.1:76836766-76930097 GCF_011800145.1 Mirounga leonina | reverse complement strand
CCAATCTAATGTTTCTACCCTTGTAGGTTACATATCTCTTCTCCTGAGCTGCTTTCAGGATTTTCTTTCTCTGAGACTCGTAAGTTTTACTATTAGATGTTGGGTTGTTGACCTATTTTTATTGATTTTGAGAGGGGTTCTCTGTGCCTCCTGGATTTTCATGCCTGTTTCCTTCCCCAAATTAGGGAAGTTCTCTGCTATAATTTGCTCCAATATACTTTCTGCCCCTCTCTCTCTTTCTTCTTCTTCTGGGATCCCAATTATTCTAATGTTGTTTCCTCTTATGGTATCGCTTATCTCTCGAATTCTGCCCTCGTGATCCAGTAGTTGTTTATCTCCCTTTTTCTCAACTTCTTTATTTTCCATCATTTGGTCTTCTATATCACTGATTCTCTCTTCTGCCTCATTTATCCTAGCAGTTAGCACCCTCATATTTGATTGCACCTCATTAATAGCCTTTTTGATTTTGACTTGGTTAAATTTTAGTTCTTTTATTTCTCCAGAAAGGGGTTCTCTAATAACTTCCATGCTTTTTTCAAGCCCAGCTAGTATCTTTAAAGTGATGATTTTGAACTCTAGATCTGACATCGTATTAATGTCTGTATTGAGTAGGTCCCTGGCAGTCGGTACTAACTCTTGTTCTTTTTGTTGAGGTGATTTTTTCTGTCTTGTCATTTTGTGCAGAGGAGAATAGGTGAATGAGAGAACAAAATGCTAACAGGGTAACAATGTCTCCAGAAAATACACTCTAAACAAATCAGAAAAGACCTGAAGCAGGGGGAAAAGAAAGGGACAGAGAGAAAAAAGAAAAAGAAAAAGATAAAGATAAAACCAAACAAAAACAGAACAAAACAAAACAAAAAAACAGAATATGATCAAATATGATCAGGCTGGTACATAGATCAGTGCCACACACTAGATTTTGGGTGTATTTTGGTCTGTTAGAAGAAAGTGCCTCCTAAAATTTTAAAGAAAGAAAAACTTATATATGTACAAAAATAAGGGCTGATATGCTGAAGGGATGGAATATGACTGTAAAGATGAAAATTATAAAAAATTTTATAAAAGGAATTGATAAGTTGTTTGAAAAAAAGAAAGAAGCGGATTTAAAAAAAAAGAAAAAAAAGGGAGAGAATGTGATCAGGCAGGAGAATAGAAAAAAAACATACACTAGAGATTAAGGGTATATTTTGATGTGTTAGAAGAAACTATCTCAAAATTTTAAAAAGAGAACAACTTATATATATATGCCAAAAATATGGGTAACTACTATGAAGGGATAGAATATGACTCTAAAAATGAAAAATAAAAATGTTTTTAAAAAAGGGATTGATAAGATGTTGGTTGAAAAAGAGAAAAAAAAAATTAAAAAAAAAAGACAGTTAAAAAAAATTAACTTTGAAAGCTACAGAATCATGGTAAAAAAGCCATGGATTCTATGTGCAGTAGTCCCCTAGCGCTGGAGTTCTGCCGTTCTCATTGATCGGTAAACTTGGTCTTGGCTTGCTGTTCTCACAGATCTTCTGAGGGAGGGGCCTGTTGCCGTGGTTTCCAAATGTCTTTGCTGGAAGCGGAATTGCCCCGCCCTTGCCCGGTCCAGGCTAAGTAATCTGCTCGGGTTGCTCTCCAGAGCTTTTGTTCCCTGTGAGCTTTCTGTACAGCTTTGGAGGCGGAGAGTGAAAATGGCGGCCTCCCAATCTCTGGCCCGGAGGTGCCGAGAACTCGGGGCCCTGCTCCTTAGTGAGCCCCCAGAGAAAAGCCGTCAGTCACTCCCGTCTCCCCGGTCTCCGGCTGCACTCCGTGCTCACCCGGCCTGTGACTGCGCATTTCTATCTCTGGCACCCGACCCCGGGTGGAGTCTCCAAACCCAGCAGAACCCTGCGGTGTGCTCCCATGCCGCTCCTCCCAGGGGAGGAAGGTGAGTCTCCCCGGATCTGCCGCTTGTTGGGTCCCTGCTGGAGGAGCAGGGGCCCGACTGTGCCGCGGATCACGGTTTAGGGCAACCCCGAGCTGATAGCCCGCGCCTCGGCTCCATCTCTGCAGCCGGTTTCCCCGCTCCGATACCTGGGAGCTCTGCCACACTCAGGCACCCCCGGTCTTCCTGTGACCCCGAGGGTCCTGAGACCACGCTGTCCCGCGAGGGTTCCACCCCCCGCTTAGCCACCAGAGTGACGTCCCTCAGCGGAGCAGACTTTTAAAAGTTCCGATTTTGTGCTCCGCGGCTCTATCACTTGCCAGAAGCGGCCAACGGAGGCCCCCTCCCCCGCCATCTATCCTCCGGAATATCGCCTCGGATTCACTTCTCCGCACGTCCTACCTTCCAGAAAGTGGTCGCTTTTCTGATGAGAGAGTTGTTGCTCTTCTTTTCTTCGATCTCCTGTTGAGTTTGTAGGTGTTCAGAATGGTTTGATCCCTATCCAGCTGAATTCCTGGGACCAGACGAAATCCAGGTCTCCTACTCCTCCGCCATCTTGCTCCGCCGCCATCACCCAAGATTTTAATGGATATATAAAAGAGAAGCAGGAAATTGTTCCGTGGCTGACTAAAATCACAGATGTTTCAACCTGAAAAGGTTCTGGAAGGACATCTTTTCTAACTCTGCATTCTAGATATAAGGAGACTGAGGCCCAGAAAGGGCAAGCACATTGCAAAATCTGATCACCCTGTGAGCATACCGAGCCCTACAGCAGTCCCAGCCCTCCTCATGCATGTGAGGATCAATAAAAAGGTATCAACTAAAGGCATAAGTCTCATTGGTCGAAGGTAAGGTGAGATACATAAGTTTCTCAGTCCTTCACTGTATCTTGTTTCACTTCTTAACAAGTTTTATTTATTGCTTAGAGAATGCAGGCCCAACTAGACACTTTAAATTCATTATTATGACTCTCAGCTCTGAAATAAAAGGACTTCTGTGGGCAAATTTATAACTGAAGTACTTTAGCACTTCAGAGAAGTGAGAGATCAAAAACCCTTGTCTATGTGATTGTTTCTTTATCCAGAGAACATTTTGTTTTTACTTGATGAAAGCAAGACGATGATGCACCTGAAGGCACACAGGCAGAGCCTGGACAAGCACCGCTTTCCTAACTCCCAGACAAGGACTTGAGCAACAACTCCCAGCTATGTCGTGGCCTGTGAAAGACCAGGCTCCAGGGATGCTTGGGTGGCTCAGTTAAGCATTTGCCTTTGGCTCGGGTCATGATCCCAGGGTCCTGGGATCGAGTCTCGCATTGGGCTCCTTGCTCAGCGTGGAGTCTGCTTCTACCTCTACCTGCTGCTTCCCCCCATGTGCTCGCTCTCTCTCTCTCTCTGACAAATAAATAACATCTGAAGAAAGAAAGAAAGAAAGGAAAGAAAGGAAAGAAGAAAGAAAGAAAAGAAGAAAGAAAGAAAAGAAAGAAAAGAAAAGAAAGAAAAGAGAAAGACCAACCAGGCTCTATGTTTCCCAAAGCAGTTGCCCCTGTGTGGGTGGAAATGACATGCAGAATACGGTATTAAGTAACAAACCCACCTAACATTTCCATCTTCATCCTAAACAGCATTACAACTCTAGGTTTATTCATTCAGTTGGCAAACATATTCTGAAGACCTGCTGTGTACCAAACTGGGTGCTGGGGGTGCCACTGCCAGGATCCAGTTGGATACGTATGGGGCCTGCTCTGCAGAAGCCCACCCTCAAATGGGAGAGAAAACTACAGGGGCACAAAGAACTCTAGAAGCTTCCAAGAAGTGAAATTTTGAGTAAAACACAGTGTATGTGAAACACAAAAAAAGCAAGTGCACTTAATAACCAGGGGAGAGAGAAGAAAAGGACACGGGTTATTGGAAGAAACATTCTTTGCCTCCTACAGTTAGGATCTTACAGATGGGCCTTGATACTGTGTCAGTAGCCTGAGGTACACAAAGGGAAAAGGGACCCCTCTGGTTGTAACAACCTTATTTTGACTCAGCACCAGTCTTTCTTGGACCACTCAGAAAATGCATAACTTTTCCAGGGGCTTATTCCTCATCCATAGTGACTCCCATTCAAATCAACATGTCTTCTGCGATTCGCCATCCCCAGGAGAGAGGGAGGCACAGCCCATTCATTTCCTGCTCCCACTCTCAGAGCATCACCAGAGCAGTGTTCAAAGCCCTGGTCTCAAGAACCCCTTCCACTTTCAAAAACTATTGAGGACTCCAAAGAGTTGGCATTTATGTAGAGTGTATCTGTCGATGTCTGCCATACTAGAAATTACAACTGGGAACAGTTCAAAGTATATAGTATTCATTTTTAGAAAGAATAAACCTACCACAAGTTCACATAAAAGATACATTTTTGTGAAAATAACATTTCTTAAAATAAAGTTAAGAAGAATAGCACAGTTTTATATTTTGGCAAATCTCTTTTAATAGCGATGTTCCCATCTCTGCTCCTGCATTCAGATTCGGTCAATAAATTATTTTGTTTGAAGTAGATTAATATAACCCAGGTTTACAAAACCATGCTCTTGGGAAGAAGTCTCTTAAAGTACTTGTGGATATTATTCTTTGGTACTACACCAGAACTCAACAAGTGATACTTCTTAAAAAGTTACAGGGAGGAATCTGAACCTATATCAATGAACTGTACACATTCTGTGATCCCTGGAGTCTGTCTTCCATTTTGAACAGGCCTTTCCATCTGGCCTTGTTTGATAGCATCATGCGCTGCTCATTTGGAAAATACTGACTCCTGAGTTCTGCAAACAGATCTTCTAAACGTTGACTCATTTCATTTTATAAGACCCAAAGTCCCATTTTTAATACCACCACTGATCTCATCAAAAAGCCTGGAAGTACTGGAAAGCTATCCAAGTTTTCCAAACTTCTAAATTTCACTGAAGAGCTTGAATATTATTATTGGCAACAAATATTGCCCCTTGTTGTTCATGAAATGATGGGTTCCTTTTTTTGTTGTTGAGACAATGTCTGCCGGACACCCAGTTTTGAATAACTCATTGGTTAGTCATTCAAATAAAAATGGGGTCCTATGAAGGAAAAGCTGCTACTTGAGCTTGTAAATCCATCACACAAATGTTTTCCCCAGTGACCTCTAGTGCACTTGGGTGCCACTGCTGTGACTTGTTCATCAGCAGTCTTAACCGACCATTGCTTTTGCAACATAAATATAAATGTCAACACAGTGCAAAGGCAAATACAACTTAGTATTATTATGAAAATTGCTTTCCTCGCTTAGATCCACCAAAAGGGGTCTGTGGATCCCACTTTGAGAATGACTAGTCTGCATGCCCAAGGTGGAGGAGAGGCCCTGCATGCTGGAATTTGATTTCATGATTCTCTCCACTTTATCTCTTGGGAGAGAGAGAAAACTAGGGTAGTAAGAATAGTCTTCAATTTACCCATTGGGGCATGATTTGTGTTCCTTGAGACCCGACTGTGGTTTAAGTTTACTGAAACTTCTTTCTAAAACGCTGACATCAAAAGGAAAACCTAAGTCGCTACCACATCAACAGGTACACATTTAACGCTTCCTGGGTACAGAACACTGTGCTAGGTAAGAGCATGCAAAGAGCAGGAGGCATAGTCCTGTCCCTGAGCTTTCTGCACAGACAGAAGGGTATGCAATAATACAAGGCAGCATTTCCTGTCAGATGAGTACAGATTAAAAATACAGCAGCTCTTTAGGAAAATGAGAGATCACTTAAGCCTGGAACATGCACATCCTGGATAGGTCCAGATTCTTCAACAAATTTATTGAAGACCTACTATGTGTTGGACCCCGCTCTAGGTACAAGGAATATAGGGATGAACAAGACAAAAATCCCTGACTTCATGGAATGTACTTTAAAGGGAAGGAGACAGGCAATAAGCAAACAAATACATCATCTAATGATAGGGATCTATCTAGTTTTTAAAGAAAACTAAAACAAGGTAAGGGGACAGATTGCGTTGGGGGTTTGTTTGGAGAGGGTACTATTTTGGACAGCATGGTTAGGGAAGCCCCAAAGAAGGAGACCCAGGAGACAGGATTTCAATAAAGAGAATGAGTGCCTATCTGTAGGAAGAAAGCTCTACGCAGAGGGAACTAGACATGTAAATGCCCTGAGATCAGATCATTTGAGGTTCATCTGAGGACATGCAAAGAAGCATGTGTGCAAAGAAGCATGAAGTAAGCCTGGTTCATTTGAGGAACTGCAAAGAAGAAGAGAAAATGAGAATCTGATTAAATACTGGATAGACTGAGAAGCCACTGCAGGTTTTGAGGGGCTTCATCACATACCCTGATTTAGATTGTTCAGACACCACTCTGGGGAACTGACTCATGGAAGGTCACTGGAAGCTGGGAGAAGACGGAGAAAGGTTGTAGAAATCCTGGTAAGCAAAGGCAGGGGCTCAGAGTAGAGTGGTCAAATATGCTAACTCTCTTTGGGAAGCAAGGCAGACAGGATTTGCAGCCATTGACTACATGGAGACAATGAGAAAAAGAGCAGAATGGGGTGCCTGGGTGGCTCAGTTGGTTAAGCGTCTGCCTTCAACTCAGGTCATGATCCTGGAGTCCAGGGATCAAGCCCTGCTCAGTGGGGAGTCTGCTTCTCCCTCTCCCTCTGCTCCTCCCCCTGCTCATGCTCTCTCACTCACTCTCTCTCTCAAATAAATAAAATCTTTAAAAAAGAAACATTAAAAAAAGAAAAAGAAAAAGAGCAGAATTGAGGATAAGTCTTGGGTTTGAGGGTTGAAAAATCTGGTGGATGATGGTACCATTTACTGTGAAAGGGGAAACTGAGAAACGTATGTGAGGGATACTTCCATCATCAGCTCTGTTTTGGATACACTGTTTGAGATGTCTATTAAACATTCAAGTGAGGGGGGTGGAGCAAGATGGCGGAGGAGTAGGAGACCTGGATTTCGTCTCCTCTCAGAAATTCAGCTGGATAGGGATCAAACCATTCTGACGACCTACAAACCCAACAGGAGATCGAAGAAAAGAAGAGCAACAACTCTCTCATCAGAAAAGCGACCACTTTCTGGAAGGTAGGACGTGCGGAGAAGTGAATCTGCGGCGATATTCGGGAGGATAGACGGCGGGGGAGGGGCCTCCGTCGGCCGCTTTGGCAAGTGATAGAACCACAGAGCACAAAATCGGAACTTTTAAAAGTCTGCTCCGCTGAGGGACGTCACTCTGGTGGCTAAGCGGGGGGGGGGAACCCTCCGGGACAGGGTGGTCTCAGGACCCTCGGGGTCACAGAAAGACCGGGGGTGCCTGAGTGCGGCAGAGCTCCCAGGTAACGGAGCAGAGAAGCCGGCTGCAGAGGCGGAGCCCAGGCGCAGGCTCTCAGCTCGGGGTTGCCATACACCGTGATCCTCCTCCAGCAGGGACCCAACAAGCGGCAGATCCGGGGACACTCACCTTCCTCCCCCGGGAGGAGCCGCGCAGGAGTGCACCGCAGGGATCTGCTGGATTTGGAGACTCCACACGGGGTCGGGTGCCAGAGATAGAAACACGCGGTCGCAGGCCGGGTGAGCACGGAGTGCGGCCGGAGACCGGGAAGACGGGAGTGACTGACGCCTTTTCTCTGGGGGCTCACTGAGGAGCAGGGCCCCGAGTTCTCGGCTCCTCCGGGGCAGAGATTGGGAGGCCGCCATTTTCACTCTCCACCTCCAAAGCTGTACGGAAAGCTCGCAGGGAACAAAAGCCCCGGAGAGCAAACCCGAGCAGATTACTTAGCCGGGAGGGGGCAAGGGCGGGGCTATTCCGCCTCCGTCAGAGACATTTGGAAACCACGGCAACAGGCCCCTCCCCAGAAGATCAGTGAGAACAGCCAGCCAAGACCAAGTTTAACGATCAATGAGAACGGCAGAAATCAAGTGCTAGGGGACTACTGCACATAGAATTCATGGCTTTTTTACCATGATTCTTTAGTCTTTCAAAGTTAATTTTTTTCTAACTGTCTTTTTTTCTTTCTTCTTTTTTTTTTGAATTTTTCTTTTTCCCTTTTTCAACCAACATCTTATCAATCCCTTTTTTAAAAAAACATTTTTATTTCTCATTTTTAGAGTCATATTCTATCCCTTCATAGTACTTATCCGTATTTTTGCCATATATATATAAGTTGTTCTCTCTTTAAAATTTTGAGATAGTTTCTTCTAACAGATTAAAATATACCCTAAATCTCTAGTATATGGTGTTTTCTATTCCCCTGCCTGATCACATTCTCTCCCTTTTTTTCTTTTTTTTTCAATCCTCTTCTTTCTTTTTTCAAACAACTTATCAATTCCTTTTATAAAATTTTTTATAATTTCCATCTTTACAGTCATATTCCATCCCTTCATCATATCAACCCTTATTTTTGTACATATATAAGTTTTTCTTTCTTTAAAATTTTGGGAGGCACTTTCTTCTAACAGACCAAAATACACCCCAAATCTAGTGTGTGGCACAGATCTATATACCAGCCTGATCATATTTGATCACATTCTGTTTTTTGTTGTTGTTGTTGTTCTGTTTTGTTTGTTTTTGTTTGTTTTTATCTTTGTCTTTTTCTTTTTCTTTTTTTTCTTTTTCTTTTTTCTCTCTTTCCGTTTCTTTTTCCACTGTTTCAGGTCTTTTCTGATTTGTTTAGAGTATATTTTCTGGGGACGTTGTTACTCTGCTAGCATTTTGTTCTCTCATTAATCTATTCTCCTCTGCACAAAATGACAAGACAGAAAAAATCACCTCAACAAAAAGAACAAGAGGTAGTACCGACTGCCAGGGATCTACTCAATAACGGACATTAGTACGATGTCAGATCTAGAGTTCAAAATCATCACTTTAAAGATACTAGCTGGGCTTGAAAAAAATATGGAAGTTATTAGAGAAACCCTTTCTGGAGAAATAAAAGAACTAAAATCTAACCAAGTAGAAATCAAAAAGGCTATTAATGAGGTGCAATAAAAAATGGGGGCGCTAACTGCTAGGATGAATGAGGCAGAAGAGAGAATCAGTAATATAGAAGACCAAATGATGGAAAATAAAGAAGCTGAGAAAAAGAGAGATAAACAACTACTGGATCACGAGGGCAAAATTCGAGAGATAAGCGATACCATAAGACGAAACAACATTAGAATAATTGGGATCCCAGAAGAAGAATAAGAGGGAGAGGGGCAGAAGGTATATTGGAGCAAATTATAGCAGAGAACTTCCCTAATTTGGGGAAGGAAACAGGCATCAAAATCCAGGAGGCACAGAGAACCCCTCTCAAAATCAATAAAAACAGGTCAACACCCCAACATCTAATAGTAAAACTTACAAGTCTCATAGAGAAAGAGAAAATCCTGAAAGCAGCTCGGGAGAAGAGATATGTAACCTACAAGGGTAGAAACATTAGATTGGCAACAGACCTATCCACAGACACCTGGCAGGCCAGAAAGGACTGGCAGGATATATTCAGAGCACTAAATGAGAAAAATATGCAGCCAAGAATACTATATCCAGCTAGGCTGTCATTGAAAATTGAAGGAGAGATAAAAAGCTTACAGGACAAACAAAAACTAAAGGAATTTGCACACACAAAACCAGCCCTACAGGAAATCTTGAAAGGGGTCCTCTAAGCAAAGAGAGAGCCTAAAAGCAACATAGACCAGAAAGGAACACAGACAATATACAGTAAGAGTCACCTTACAGGCAATACAATGGCACTAAATTCCTATCTTTCAATAGTTACCCTGAATGTAAGTGGGCTAAATGCCCCAATCAAGACACAGGCTATCAGATTGGATTAAAAAACAAGACCATCGGTACGCTTTGCAAGAGACTCATTTTAGACCCAAAGACATCCCCAGATTGAAAGTGAGGGGGTGGAAACCCATTTACCATGTTAATGGACACCAAAAGAAAGATGGGGTGGCAATTCTTCTATCAGACAAATTAGATTTTAAACCAAAGACTATAATAAGAGATGAGGAAGGACACTATGTCCTACTTAAAGGGTCTATCCAACAAGAAGATCTAACAATTGTAAATATCTATGCCCCTAACATGGGAGCAGCTAATTATATAAGGCAATTAATAACAAAAGCAAAGAAACACAATCGACAACAATACAATAATAGTGGGAGACTTTAACACCCCCCTCACTGAAATGGACAGATCGTCTAAGCAAAAGATCAACAAGGAAATAAAGACTTTAAATGACACACTGGACCAAATGGACTTCACAAACGTATTCAGAACATTCCATCCCAAAGCAACAGAATACACATTCTTCTCTAGTGCCCATGGAACATTCTCCAGAATCTATCACATCCTAGGTCATAAATCAGGTCTCAACCGGTACCAAAAGATTGGGATCATTCCCTGCCTATTTTCAGACCACAATGCTTTGAAACTAGAACTCAATCACAAGAGGAAAGTCGGAAAGAACTCAAATACATGGAGGCTAAAGAGCATCCTACTGAAGAATGAATGGGTCAACCAGGAAATTAAAGAAGAATTAAAAAAATACATGGAAACCAATGAAAATGAAAACACAACTATTCAAAATCTTTGGGATGCAGCAAAGGCAGTCCTAAGAGGAAATTATAGAGCAATACAAGCCTTTCTCAAGAAACAAGAAAGGTCTCAAGTACACAACCTAACCCTCCACCTAAAGGAGCTGGAGAAAGAACAGCAAATAAAGCCTAAACCCAGCAGGAGAAGAGAAATAATAAAGATCAGAGCAGAAATCAATGAAATAGAAACCAAAAGAACAGTAGAACAGATCAACGAAAATAGGAGCTGGTTCTTTGAAAGAATTAACAAGATTGATAAACCCCTGGCCAGACTTATGGAAAAGAAAAGAGAAATGACCCAAATCTACAAAATCATGAATGAAAGAGGAGAGATCACAACCAACACCAAAGAAATACAAACAATTATAAGAACATATTATGGGCAACTCTATGCCAGCAAATTATATAATCTGGAAGAAATGGATGCATTCCTAGAGATGTATCAACTACCAAAACTGAACCAGGAAGAAATAGAAAACCACTAAGGAAATTGAAGCAGTCATCAAAAATCTCCCAACAAACAAAAGCCCAGGGCCAGATGGCTTCCCAGGGGAATTCTACCAAACATTTCAAGAAGAATTAATACCTATTCTTCTGAAACTGTTCAAAAAAATAGAAATGGAAGGTAAACTTCCAAACTCATTTTATGAGGCCAGCATTACCTTGATCCCAAAACCAGACAAAGACCCCATCCAAAAGGAGAATTACAGACCAATATCCCTGATGAACATGGATGCAAAAATTCTCACCAAAATACTAGCCAATAGGATCCAACAGTACATTAAAAGGATTATTCACCACGATCAAGTGGGATTTATCCCTGGGCTGCAAGGTTGGTTCAACATCTGCAAATCAATCAACGTGATACAATACATTAGCAAAAGAAAGAACAAGAATCATATGATCCTCTCAATAGATGCAGAAAAAGCATTTCACAAAGTACAGCATTCTTTCTTGATCAAAACTCTTCAGAGTATAGGGATAGAGGGTACATACCTCAATATCATAAAAGCCATTTATGAAAAACCTACAGCGAATATCATTCTCAATGGGGAAAAACTGAGAGCTTTCCCCGTAAGGTCAGGAACGCAGCAGGGAGGTCCACTATCACCACTGCTATTCAACATAGTATTAGAAGTCCTAGCCACAGCAATCAGACAACAAAAAGAATTCAAAGGCATCCAAATCGGCAAAGAAGAAGTCAAACTCTCACTCTTTGCAGATGATATGATACTTCATGTGGAAATCCCAAAAGACTCCACCCCAAAACTACTAGAACTCATACAGGAATTCAGTAAAGTGGCAGGATATAAAATCAATGCACAGAAATCAGTGGCATTCCTATACACCAACAACAAGACAGAAGAAATGGAAATTAAGGAATCGATCCCATTTACAATTCCACCCAAAACCATAAGATACCTAGGAATAAATCTAACCAAAGAGGCAAAGGATCTGTACTCAGAAAACTATAAAATACTCATGAAAGAAATTGAGGAAGACACAAAGAAATGGAAAAACGTTCCATGCTCATGGATTGGAAGAACAAATATTGTGAAGATGTCAATGCTACCTAGAGCAATCTACACATTCAATGCAATCCCCATCAAAATACCATCCACTTTTTTCAAAGAAATGGAACAAATAATCCTAAAATTTGTACGGAACCAGAAAAGACCCCGCATAGCCAGAGGAATGTTGAAAAAGAAAAGCAAAGCCGGTGGCATCACCATTCCAGACTTCCAGCTCTATTACAAAGCTGTCATCATCAAGACCGCATGGTACTGGCACAAAAACAGACACATAGATCAATGGAACAGAATAGAGAGCCCAGAAATGGACCCTCAACTCTATGGTCAACTCATCTTTGACAAAGCAGGAAAGAATGTCCAATGGCACAAAGACAGCCTTTTCAAGAAATGGTGTTGGGAAAATTGGAGAGCCACATGCAGAAGAATGAAACTGGACCATTTCTTTACACCACACACAAAAATAGACTCCAAATGGTTGAAAGACCTAAATGTGAGACAGGAGTCCATCAAAATCCTAAAGGAGAACACAGGCAGCAACCTCTTTGACCTCAGCCGAAGCAACTTCTTCCTAGAACCATCGCCAAAGGCAAGGGAAGCAAGGGCAAAAATGAACTATTGGGACTTCATCGAGATAAAAAGCTTTTGCAACGCAAAGGAAACAGTCAACAAAACCAAAAGACAACCAACAGAATGGGAGAAGATATTTGCAAATGACATATCAGATAAAGGGCTAGTATCCAAATTCTATAAAGAACTCATTAAACTCAACACCCAAAGAACAAAGAATCCAATCAAGAAATGGGCAGAAGACATGAACAGACATTTTTCCAAAGAAGACATCCAAATGGCCAACAGACACATGAAAGAGTGCTCAATATCGCTTGGCATCAGGGAAATCCAAATCAAAACCTCAATGAGATACCACCTCACACCAGTCAGAATGGCTAAAATTAACAAGTCAGGAAACCATAGATGTTGGCGGGGATGCGGAGAAAGGGGAACCGTCCTATACTGTTGGTGGGAATGCAAGCTGGTGCAGCCACTCTGGAAAACAGTATGGAGGTTCCTCAAAAAGTTGAAAATAGAGCTACCATATGATCCAGCAATTGCACTACTGGGTATTTATCCCAAAGATAGAAAAGTAGGGATCCGAAAGGGTACGTGCACCCCGATGTTTGTAGTAGCAATGTCCACAATAGCCAACTGTGGAAAGAGCCAAGATGTCCATCGACAGATGAATGGATAAAGAAGAGGTGGTATATATATACAATGGAATATTATGCAGCCATCAAAAGGAATGAGATCTTGCCATTTGCAACGACGTGGATGGAACTGGAGGGTATTATGTTGAGTGAAATAAGTCAAACAGAGAAAGACATGTATCATATGATCTCACTGATATGAGGAATTCTTAATCTCAGGAAACAAACTGAGGGTTGCTGGAGTGGGGGGTGGGGTGGGAGGGATCGGGTGACTGGGTGATAGACACTGGGGACGTTATGTGCTCTGGTAAGCGCTGTGAATTGTGCAAGACTGTTGAATCTCAGAAACAAATAATGTAATATATGTTAAGAAAAAAGAAGAAGAAGAAGAAGGTAGAGGGAGGGGAAGAATGAAGCGGGGGAAATCGGAGGGGTAGACGAACCATGAGAGACGATGGACTCTGAAAAACAAACTGAGGGTTCTAGAGGGGAGGGGGTGGGAGGATGGGTTAGCCTGGTGGTGGGTATTGAGGAGGGCACATTCTGCATGGAGCACTGGGTGTTATGCAGAAACAATGAATCATGGAACACTTCATCTAAAACTAATGATGTAATGTATGGGGATTAACATAAGAATTAAAAAAAAAGAGGAAAAAAAAAAACATTCCAGTGAATGTTGAGGGAGGTATTAAATATATGATTCTACGTCTGGCGTGGTGGGCATGGCAGAAGGCAAACTTGGGACCAGAAATATAAACTTAAATGTCAGTAGAATATAAATGGTGTTCTGAGACGCAGGACTGGACAAGACCGGGACAGTGCAGAGAACTGGGTCAGGACACTGCAACACAGAAAAATCATGGTGGAGCAGAGGAGCCAGCCCAGAGCCTTAGAAAAGGCAGCCAAAGGGAGAGGAGGAAAGCCAGGTGAACATGGTGTCCAAGAAGCTAAGGGAGATGAATGACAAGGAGGAGTGATTAATAAACTGTATCAAACACTGCTAGGGGGTCAAGGGAGATTAAGACTGGGAGCCAACTGTGGATTTGACAAGAAGGATGTCGGTGGGGGGTGGGGGAGGCGGAGTTTTGCAGCCTGACCACAGCGTGTTACAAGAACACGGGACAGGCGAGGACACATGAGTAGAGATTTACATTGCCAGCCATTATTGCTCCACAGGCAAGCAAAGAAATGGGACTGCAGTTGAGGAGGACATGGTGGAGGCAGAGAAGGTTGTTTTATTTTCTGCTGGGAGTTACTGCATGCAGCATAGTGGAGTGCTCAGAGCAATAATTTAGCAGATAGGCAAACTGCATTTTTGGGGAGAGAAGAGGAGTAACTACCACAGCAGACCCCTTAAGCTGATGAGTGGGAATGGGATTGTCAGCCTTTTATGGAAGTAGGCAGCATTATCCAAATGTAGGTACTTTGACAGATTTGTTAGTGGAAAAGTAGATTATCCTCTCCTTGCTTCTGTTTTCTCTGTGATGTACAAGATGAGGTTGTTAGCTGATAGGCAGAGGTTTGAGAAGACAGAAGGTGGTGTGAATTATCAGACAAATGCATGATTGAGGTTGAGAGTTGGTTGAAATGTGTAGCCATACATTTACAGTGAAGGAACCAGAAGAACCTCACAAAGAGATGAAATTTGAATTGATCTTGGAAGCAAGGAGAACACTCAGGCTCAGAGATAGTTTGGACACTGAGTTAAAAAAAAGTGTTAGAAATATAAGTGCATTGAAATCTGGCACTCTGACAGTCTTGTTCATGGCGACAGTAGGTACTGGATAAATGTCTGTTGGATAAAGGAATGAGTGAATGGAGGGATGGATTAGAGAATGCCAAGACATATCCAGAGAACAGTGGATGAGGGTCATTTAGTTCTTTGGATGTCACTGGGGGGGATCAAAGTTGAGAAACAGATAGGAAATGACTCAGGAAGATCTTGAACACCTCGATAAATGTTTTGGCCTTAAACCATCCATACCTGGCACCAATAACCAAGCTTGTTGATAGAAGTTCTGCACTTCATGGAAGCAGGACTTGACCCCATTCCAGACCATAGGAATCTGAGCGCACTCTTCAGAGTTGGGCTCTAAAAAAAAAAAATGCTCTAACTTGGTAGCGTGACAATCCTACCAGTCACATTATGAAAACACCCAGCATGTGCATTTCAAAAGCCAACATGTCCACTTAGATCTCTCTTTGGACAGAGTACAGGGCTCAGGGGAGAACAATAAACCAATTTCACGGGGCCCTTCAAAGTAGAGGGAGAATGTGGATCACACAGCAATGTGAACCCACATCAAAACAGCATGTGTCTCCCTACAAGGTCAAAGAGGCCTCAGAGTGGTGATTCACAGACAACATGTACCCTCAAAGCTTTGTTGTCTCCACGGTCTTAAATGGCATTTAATTGGCTTGCATTTTAATTCCATAGAGCTCTGGGGAGGAGAAAGGAATGTTGTAAAAGAATTAGAAAGCATTTTCAAAGGGAATCATGTTCCAGAGACAGAAAAGGCCATCCAGAAGCTTTTAGGAAACTCTAGGGCATCAGAGGCTGGGCAACAGTTCTGCCCCACATCCTTCATCCCAAGGCCCCCATAGCTCAAGGACCATCATGATCATGAACGGTGAGCAGAAGAAGAATCGTCACAGATTTTTTGACTCAGACCTCCTTCCAGATATCTTTACCCTGTGCTGGGTTCTCAGGCTTCCATCACCTAAGGAATTACAGTTGGAAAGAACTCAGAGCACATGTCATCCAATAGCCCAGGTAATGCAGGAACCCCTTCTAGACATCTCTCCTGCAGCTCACCTGGCCCACAGGATCGTGCACTTGGCCACCATGTTTGGGCAAGAAGTTTAAGAAATGGAAAAAAGCAACAGAAATCACTCAGCAAAAAAGCACATCTCCATAAATTGTTCTCACTCAATATAAAACACAATGAATAGAACTGAAGTTCTTTGAAGGTGGGAGTATTTCTCAGGAGAGGTGTGGCCTTTTGCTGCGAGCTTCT
Source organism: Mirounga leonina (assembly GCF_011800145.1). Taxonomy (NCBI): domain Eukaryota; kingdom Metazoa; phylum Chordata; class Mammalia; order Carnivora; family Phocidae; genus Mirounga; species Mirounga leonina. The sequence continues at coordinate 76,913,834 of NW_023270305.1, read as the reverse complement.
GCTGGGTGGCATTTTTCACTCAGCTGGCCTGTTCCTTACTTTCCTGGTGCCCATAGCCTCAATGTCCCGGGCCCTGGGTATCCCCTGAGGCAGGCCAGCAGGCAGCACACAGCTCTCTTCTGTCTGCTGACCCCATCCCCTCCTTCTCTGTGGGGGGCCACTGAGGGAAGCACCGACTTTCAGCACCACCAGGCCTGAGCCCTGCACTCAGGTTAACTCTCCTAACAACCTGGTGAGTTGGGTACTACTACTATCCCTATTTTACAGATGAGGTTTATTTTTTTTTAATTCTTCCTTCTTTTTTATTAACTTTCTATTTGCATTAACTTTAGATTTATAGAATGGTTGCAAAAATAGTACACCCTTCTCCCAGGTTCCACTAATGTTAATATTTTATGTGACCAGAGCAGGATGATCAAAACCAGGAATACTATTAACTAACTACAGACCTTATCGAGAGTCTCACTGCTTTTTCCACTTACGTCTTTTTACCTGGAGCCAGCATTGCATTTAGTGCTTATTTCTTCCTCTTGTCCTCCAATACGTGACAGTTTCAATCTTGCTGCATCATTCATGACCTTAACATTTTGAAGAGTATGAATGGATTATTTTGTAAAATGTTTTGATCATTTGTCTGAGGTTTTCTCATGATTGGGAGGAAGTAATGGATTTGGGGCCAGAATACCCCAGGCGTGCTTGCTGTCAGTGTATCCTATCACAGGGTTGTTACTGGTGATGTTAACCTCGATCACTTGGTTAAGAAGATGTTTCTTCATTGCAGAGTTACTACTTTTCACTTTGTCATTGGCATATATTTGGGGGAAAATACTTTGAGAGTATGCAAGTGTCCTGCATCTCCTCAAACTTTTACCATCCATTGGTGGGTCCTGTCTGCAACAGTACGGAGAAGTTTGCCTAAGAGTGATTTTCAATTTCTGTCTATCTACATGTATTAATAGAAATTTTATAAGAGATGTTCCTTCTCCTCTATTTATATCTTCAATTACTTATTTATAGCAGTAGGGGCTTATGGACCGTCACTTTTTTCTATGGGTTATAGTCTAAAACTAGCATTATTTATTTTGTTGCACAAATTGTTCTAGCTTTGGTTTTTGAGAGCTCCTTCAGGTTGGCTCCTGAGTTCTTGTGACAAGCTAGGACAGCTCACAGGCAATGACACTCCAGTGGCAATGAGAACACTAAGTACAAGGACTTTGGCTTCTAAACATCATTCTCCAGTAAAATGAATCAGAGCTCCTTGAAGGAGGGGTTGATTCCAGGACCGTGGGAGAAAAAATTTCAAGGTGAACTTGAAACATCTTACGGTAGCAGAAGGCAATGAAGTGCTCAAATAAGTTTGTTTGTTGCTGTGCCTGGCACCCAGTGGGTGCTCAATACGTGTTTGTCAGATAAATTAAGGTCACAACAGCAAGTGCTCAGACCGCTCCAAATATGTGTCCAGGATCACCGGGTGTTCCCAGTGACGACTCAGAGAGCCCACAGTGAATTTGCCCAGCCCACCAGCCTGAGTCACATCCCTGGTACACACCCAGGAAGGGGGCCCGGGACATTGTCATTAATGCAGTCTCCGCATCAGGCACGCTAGGCTGCTGCCTCATATCCGCTGTGGGCAGAGATACAAGCAGCCCCTATGGGTCCTCTCTGCACATCCTGCCTGTGTTGCTACCCTGTGGTGCATGCACAGCACCTTCCACGCTGGGTGGACCAGGCCTCAACAGGAAGGGGGCGCCCTGCCTTCTACACTGCAGATGACAGAAAGATACGATGATTTCTTAGATACAACTGAGAACAGTGCCCGGTAGGTGCTATATGTCCAACAGCTGCTAGGTGTTACCATTAATATCAATATCTCTAGGAGTTTAGAAACTGTTTCTTCTCCAACAGCTTTCCCAGTGGGTTATGCTCTGCCCTCTTAGAAGATATACTTAAATACAATGAACACTGGAAGTTTCCCGTATACATACAGTCCTGGGTTGGGGTCCCCAGGAAGGCAAAGTCTGTGCCCCAAGGTGAACAAGGGGAACAGGTGACCAGAGGTTGAAAGCATTTGCACTTGATTCTTCCCCAAACCCTCCTTGGCTGTTTGGCTGGTTGGGGTGGAGGCAGAAGGAGTCAGGAGGGCTAATGTGGACTGGAAAAAGTGCCAAGAGACCTTGGGACCACTTTCTTCACAGCAATCCCATCAGAAACGTCTACCTGCATGGCCTGAGTCCTTCCTGACGTTAAGAAAGGGCCACAGGTCATCAGGGAAATCCAAATCAAAACCTCAATGAGACACCACCTCACACCAGTCAGAATGGCTAAAATTAACAAGTCAGGAAACCACAGATGTTGGTGGGGATGCGGAGAAAGGGAAACCCTCCTACACTGTTGGTGGGAATGCAAGCTGGTGTAGCCACTCTGGAAAACAGTGTGGAGGTTCCTCAAAAAGTTGAAAATAGAGCTACCATATGATCCAACAATTGCACTACTGGGTATTTACCCCAAAGATACAAAAGTAGGGATCCGAAAGGGTACGTGCACCCCAATGTTTATAGCAGCAATGTCCACAATAGCCAAACTGTGGAAAGAGCCAAGATGTCCATCGACAGATGAATGGATAAAGAAGAGGTGGTATATATATACAATAGAATATTATGCAGCCATCAAAAGAAATGAAATCTTGCCATTTGCAACGACATGGATGGAACTGGAGGGTATTATGCTGAGCGAAATAAGTCAATCAGAGAAAGACATGTATCATATGATCTCACTGATATGAGGAATTCTTAATCTCAGGAAACAAACTGAGGGTTGCTGGAGTGGTGGGGGGTGGGAGGGATGGGGTGTCTGGGTGATGGACATTGGGGAGGGTATGTGCTATGGTGAGCGCTGTGAATTGTGTAAGACTGTTGAATCACAGACCTGTACCTCTGAAACAAATAATACATTATATGTTAAAAAAAAAAAAAGAAGAAGATAGTAGGAAGGGAAAAATGAAGGGGGGGGGAGATCGGAGGGGGAGACGAACCATGAGAGACTATGGACTCTGAGGAACAAACTGAAGGTTCTAGAGGGAAAGGGGGTGGGGGGATGGGTTAGCCTAGTGATGGGTATTAAAGAGGGCACGTATTGAATGGAGCACTGGGTGCTATACGCAAACAATGAATCATGGAACACTACATCAAAAACTAATGATGTAATGTATGGTGATTAACATAACATAATAAAAGTTAAAAAAAAAAGAAAAAGAAAGGGCCTCAGGTGGCTTCATCCAGATGTGCTTCTCCGGGGTCCTTTCTGACTAATCTTAACTAACTGAAAGAAGTATCCTAGCTCCTGTGCTGAATGGATCTGAATGAATGTTCTGGACTATTCCACCAGCCAAAATGTTGCCAGTCAGCTTGACAAAGCTTTTGGAGAATTGAATTTAAAAGCCTTTCCCTTTCAAAAAAAATAAAATAAAAGTGTTTCCCTTTCTTCTTTCCTTTCCTCATTAGCACAACCTGCTGACAGTCCTTGACTGTAAAGTGCTTGATGTCTTAGAATCTTACTTCTGGTTGGGAAATAAAGTATGTGTGACTATGAGGCTGATTCTATTTGAATCCCCCCAGAAAAGGGGGGCGTGTAAGATGAGAATGTCACAGTGCTGAGGGGCATGACAGACCCAGAACAAGCCAGTCCGGACCACGACGACTGAGGAAAAAACCCAAAGCATCTCCACACCCCACTCTTGGCCCAGCCTGGCTGGGACCAAGCAGAATTAAAGCTCATGACAAAAGATGGGGGACTTTACTGAATCTGAGAGCAAAGGAAGTATTTTATTTCCTTGTGGGATTCTGTTTTCAGAACCCATATTTCATGAATTGTTTTTATACTGCTAGCTTGCTCTTTAGACTATATTTTTTTGGTAAAATTGTTTAAGTCACATAGTTAAGCATAGTTTGGAATGAAAAAGGGGTGTCATTTCTTGCCTAATGTATCAGGAGGCCCTGGGTTAATGTCCCATAATGGCTGCCGTCAGAAGCTTTACTGATCAATATAAGTAAGGCTGTCACAAAGACCAAAAGAGGATGAATGGGGACATCATAGAGAACCCAGCCCAGGAGGTCAGAGTAGGATTTTCTTTTTTTTTTTTTTTAAGATTTTATTTATTTATTCATGAGAGACAGAGAGAGACAGAGAGGCAGAGGGAGAAGCAGGCTCCCAAGGAGCAGGGAGCCCAATGCGGGACTCGATCCCAGGACGCTGGGATCATGACCTGAGCCGAAGGGAGACGCTTAACCATCTGAGCCACCCAGGCGCCCCAGAGCAGGATATTCTGATACTCCTCAAGGGTGAGAAGCCCTTCCTGATTTGGGGTTGGGCTTCCAGTGATCACAACCAGATCCCATTACTGAAGCTTCGGACAGGCTTCCCTGACTGGCAGGTCTGGGACTCTAGCCCCCACCTGTGAATATGGGGTGAAAAGGCCCCAGGTAGACAGTCTACATGTACACTAACCTCAGGGTTGGAACAGTTCTCAGGAGCCTTGCTTCCTGCTTTTCTGTAAGCAGGTACAATGCCCCCACCCCCCAAACCCCACTATCATGATGGTGAGGTCTAAGATCTAGATCTGGGCATGGGGCCAAGGACTTCCATTAAGTTTCCACCTGGTTCATGTGAGTGCCACACAGAAGTTGGGACCAATGTCTCAGCCAATGGCTGTGTTCTCCTTCATTCATATGCCCCCATCAGCAACCCCATAGGCTGAAGTATTCCTGGCTAGAGCAGGGCTTGAGCCATTCTTGGTCTTTGGAAAACATCATCGCAGTAAACATTAATCACATCCCATTTTTTTTTTCCCAGCATATAACAATCCTTCTAGAAAGCAATTAGTTGTATGTACCATGGATGCTCTTGCAGTTCTTATCTGACACAGTAATGCCAATGCTGATAATGCAAAATGAGGAAACAGGATAAAACACAAAGCTCCAGGAATATCTTTGTTCACAACCTTTACTTTGAAGTAAAAACTATGTTCAAGTATCTAACAATAAGAAACAGTTACTAGAAACTGGATTAACTTCCTGGACTAATACCTAGTCATTAAACTTATGGGAACTCTAGTTAAAGACAAAAGAATAAGGTTTTTCATTCTAATGCTTAAGCAAATGTATACCTATATAAACCCCATAATAGAGACGAGATTCTCTAAAAGTGAAAGATGTTCTGAAAACTTAACCAATTTGTCCTTCTGGAAAAGGTGGGGTCAGGGGGCAAGGGCTGGCTGTAGAAGCAAAGAGAACATTCCTCTCAGACTTGAGTTCTACATGAGAGACAGGCAGAGTAAGCAAGGCTGAAAGAGGGCCCATTCAGCCACGCCATCTTTCTTCTCTTCAGTCATTTAGCACACAGAAGGAGCTACACTGGTGGGGTAAAAGAAAAAGGGCAAATCCTGTTATCCATTTGGGCAAAACCTACTCCTCCCTTTGACCTTTCCCACAGCTGTGTGCTTTTGCAGGACTGTCTCTCACATTGCCTCCCTCACCCCTAGCTGCAGAGGCAGGCCCTGGCGATGTACCCCACCCCATCCCCTGGCTGGGGCAGGATGGAAAATGCAACTGGACCCCTCTCACCACCTGTAAGGAAGAGCCAGTCATCAGGGAGCAATGTTGAGATTTTTGGAGCAATCCTGGCACAGCCTGGGCCAAGAAAATGGATCACAAGTCCTGGCAGCCACAGAAGTTCATCAGTGGACCAAAGTAGACAGAAACCCACACCCAAAGTCTACAAAATAAACCTCACCTCAACCAGCGGTCACGGGAGCCAGCAGAAAATAAACGTGGAGACCAGACAGCCTCCACCCCATGATGATGTACCTCTGGCTTCCCGAGGCCTAGACACCACCCAAAGAGAAGAGGGGAAGTCTCCTGATAAATTCAACATTTCCTTTCTGTTTCCTTTCTGCTCCTCTCCCCCCAGCCCTTTCGTTTCCCATCTCAAATGGGATTGCCAGATGAAATGCAGGATGCTGAGTTAAATTTAAATTGCAGATAAACAATGATATATATCTTTAAGTATAAATATGTCCCATTCAAATGTCTTGTGTTTGATATGCTAAATCAGGTAACCACACCCCACAGAGACAGTTTCAACTGGATTAGCCTAAGGCTCCCAAAATGGACATGGTTAAGATTCTTTGGGAAAAAACAGGGTTGGAATACTGGAAGTTTTATTTTATTAGTACTGTTTGCTGCTGCTTCATTTAACATTTCCTTTTACCACTGAATGGGAATAGACACACCAGAATAAAATCAGCTCAGTTATTTAAAATGAAATTTCATTTTCTGTGTATTTGAGTAGTACATTTTTACCTCACCACAACAAACTTGGAGAGGCAGAATAGAATGGGTGAGGAAGTATAAGGAAAAAATTTCCACATTTTTCATCAGGAAGAATCATAAAGATACTGTCGAAATCTGATGAGTCCAGAAACAAAGATCTTGATATAATTAAAATCACAAAGATAAAGAACTAAAAGCACATTACAAACCTTTAACTCACATGCACGCAAACGCAACACAACACACAAACTCTATAGTAAAAGTTACCTTACTGAAGGGTGACCTTCGGAGAATTTAACTTATAATTTTATTTTCTGCTGTTTTAGCATAAGTGCCGCCCTAACTACCACACTGCGGTTTGTGAGAGGCCCAATTCGTTCCCTGCCCCCCCAACCCGTGTGACCGGCTCCTCTTCTGCCCCCACCCCCACCGCTTGTGATCCGTTTTTTCTATTCTCCCCCCTTACGTGTGGCTGGGTCTTTCTCTTTAGCCCTCGCCGCTCTGACGATGAGGAGGAAATGGGGGAGAATGGAAGAGAGTAACCAGCTTTGGGGACTTATAAAGTCTAAGATAAAATATAAGCATGCCATTGTGTTTTTGAAGGCTTGAATACAAAGTCAACCTGTATTGTCCAAGGAAAGGACTGAAAGGAAACTTTCATGTTTGGAGAGTTGAAAAGGAAAACCTCTGGATGAGGGTCAGAGACCTAGAAAAAACGTCATGTCTGTGGGACAAATGGGTCAGCTTCTCCAGAGCATCTCAGAGAGGTGAACTATACTGAAAGAACTGGGGCTTAGGGCTGTGTTTGGGGGAGCCGATGAAGGCCACCTTGGGCCAAGCGTCGGCGAGAGGGAATAGAAATGCTCACAGAGAAGCTCTTTTGGGGACCCTGGTGGTCCTGGGCAGGAGCAGGCCCCTGAGACCTCCCAGCAGCAATGGGCCAGATCAGGAGCAGCACGCGCTGTGGCGCCCTGTTCAGTGACGAGGGGAAGTTGGGCTGACTCCTTTGGGAAAGGATGTGGTCCTTCAGACTTCACAGCTCAGGCAGGGCAAGGGTGTGAGGATGGTTAAGGGTGAGACGGCAGATTTTCTGCCAGACTGGCTGGGGAACACACGGGGCTTGTGATAGCAATATCAGACAAAGTGGAATTCAAGGCAAGAAGCATTAAATGAGTCAGAATGGTACTTCATGTAAAGAACTCCACAGGGAGGGACTGTCATGAGTCTCTGATAACCTTTCCGCTGTGCTGTTTGGCACAGGCGATTTAGAAGTCTTAAATTTAATTCAGCGTATCAGATGTCAAAGAAGAGATGATTATCTCCTGAGATGCTTTCATCTGACCAATTTCAACATCTTTTTATGATTTAAGAATGTGAAAATTATGATATGTGAATGCTCCACATGATTAATATATGACAAAGCAAAATCTAGCGTTGTTCTTCCTGATAAACATTACAAGTATTAATGCAAGATGCAGATGTCCAATTTATCCATTATTATTTAACATCGATCTGGAGTCAGTGTAATGTCATGTAATATTATTGTGAGTCAATGCACTTTAGAAGGCAAAATGTCAAGGCTAAATATGGGAACAAAAGAGGCAAAAGTAATATTATTTGAGGATATGATTATATGACTGGAAAACTAGAAATTTCATTACAAATGATTAGAAACAATCTGAATTAGGTTAGGTAGCTAGTTACAAATTTAATATAGAAAAAAAAACTAATAGCTTTCTCATATATAACCAACAATCAGAGGGGTGCCTGGGTGGCTCAGTTGGTTGAGCGGCTGCCTTCAGCTCGGGTCATGATCCCAGGGTCCTGAGATCGAGCCCTGCGTCAGGCTCCTTGCTCAGCGGAGAGCTTGCTTCTCCCTCTCTCTCTGCCTGCCTGCCACTCCACCTGCTTGTGCTCTCTCTCTTTCTCTCACTATCTCTCTCTCTCTCTGTGTCAAATAAAAATTTAAAAAATTAAAAAAATAATAATCAACATCAGAAGATATGGGGGAATACAAGTTCCCTTTTATAATAAAATGAAACACGCATGGATATCAGGCAGGATTGCAGACAACAGAATCCACTCTATCTACTTTAAACAAAAACAAGTTTACTACAAGAAATTAGGAAGTTTATGGTATTTGGAGGATACAGTTCAGGGAGCCAAACTTGAATGCCACAAAATGAGGAGCAACTCTACCTGCAGCAATACCCAGTCACATCACAGGAAGTTTCTAGAGAAGACCCCAACGCTGCTGAATACCTTTGCCATGAGATCTGTACTTCCAAACGGGTCCCCTCTTGGTTCTCAGTGCTGTCTTCCAAAATTTTACCCTGGTGTGTCAGCTCCATAGAACTCGCATCACATGCAGAACGCCAGCTACCACAGAGTCTAGAAAATGTGGTTTTTAGCCTTTGAGTCTTTACAGGAAGCATGCTAGAAGGGAATTGGAGCTGGTGTTAAATGATACAATTTACAGTGTCTGCCATAGCCCCTGAAAAGACTTAACAAGAAACATGTCGGATGTACAATCTGTGCAGAACATTGTAAAAATTCAGTTGAAGGACATTGAGAGCTTGAAAAAAAATGGAAATATGTACCTAGTTCTTCAGGAGAAATAATTAATAATGCAAAGATGTCAGCTGTCCTTAAATTGCAGCCAATCAAAATCCAAAACAAGATTTTTTTAAGTAAAACATTATAAACGTCTTATTCTGAAAGACAAACCTATGAAACTGTCAAGAAAATTCTGGAAGAGAAGAAAAGTAAGGTGGGGACTAGCCTTAACACATAAAAGTAGATTTAAAGGCAGGTGCCTGGGTGGCTCAGTTGGTTAAGCGACTGCCTTCGGCTCAGGTCATGATCCTGGAGTCCCGGGATTGAGTCCCGCATCGGGCTCCCTGCTTGGCAGGGAGTCTGCTTCTCCCTCTGACCCTCCTCCCTCTCATGCTCTCTGTCTCTCATTCTCTGTCTCGCAAATAAATAAAATCTAAAAAAAAAAAAAAAAAAAAAAAAGTAGATTTAAAAGCTTTTTCAATGTTGGAAGTTTGGCCTTGGCACATGAACATAGGGACTCCAAAAACAGACCCAAATATATGTAAAAATTTAGTACACAATAAACGTGCTCTTTTAAACCAGAGAGGAGATAGATAAATTAATCAATCCATGGGTGCTATTTTTAGAAACTGGTTAAAATTTAAAAATAAATGAGACCTTATGCTATTTCCTTTGCTTTCTCACCAGTAGAAAATGCAAGTGGGTAGAAATTTTTACAAGTACAAAAGGTATTAATACATTTTCTTTATTAAAAGATTCAAACATCTAAAGAAATAAACATCTCCAGAAAACAGAAAAGCATTTAAAACAGAACTGACAAACCACAGCCCTGGAGCCAAATCCAACCCACTCTGTGTTCTGATAAATAAAGTTTTATTGGAACACAATCACCCCCACTCATTTACATACTGTCTGTGGCTACTTTCCTGCTACAACATCAGAGCTGAGTAGTTGTGACGGAAACCATGTCCCACAAAACCTAAACTATTTACTGTGTGGTCATCTATACATTAAGTCTGCCAATCTGATCTAAACTTAAAAAAAAAAAAAAAAGCTAAGAAAAAATGTTCCAGTACTGCCTGTTATCACCACCATCAATCACACTTCTTTCCCAGAGTTGACTCAGCCAATAGAGTAGAGCCTTCCAAGCTATTCTCTATCCATTCGTATGCACAAATGTATGTATACATACAAATAATTTTCATGTAAGTGAGATTGTATAATATGTACTGTTCTGTAACTTGCTCTTTTCATGTAATATAGCTTGGAGCTCTTGCAGTGCCACAGAGAGGTACCTCATCCTTTTCAGTGATGGCACGATATTATATAGTGAGGATTCAACCATAATTTATTTAACATAACCGTCCTTCCATAGGGAATGAGACTTTCCAATGTCTCATAATGATAAGCAATATAACAAAGAATACTAGATGCATATTTGTGCACAGACGAAAATATTTTAGTAGAATAAATACTTAGGAATTGAATTACTAAATCAAAGGGCATGCTCTTAAAATTTTAATTTTGATAGTCTCAAAATGCCCTCCAGAAAAAGATACCAACACTTAAACTCTTACCAATTGGATATGCAATTTCCCATTTTATCAAGCCTTGTATGCACACACAATATTGTCTATTCTTGTTAATTTCAGGCACTATGATGGGTAAGAACTATATCTCATGATTTCATTTTGCCTTTCTCTGACTAAAGGAAGTGAGCCATATTTTTAAATTTCTTGTGACCATTTGTGCTCCTGTGAATGGCCTGTTTTCAGCCTTTGCTCATTTTTCTATAACAAAGTTTGAAAATGTGTGTTTTGCTCATTCTACACAGCATTTTGTAGTTCTTGTCAAATTAGTTGCCAACATTTAGAAATTGGAATATTTAACATTTTTTAAATCCATATTTCTAGCCTCTTCTGAATATTTGGAGGCTCTACAACATTGGGCCCCCAATGGCAATAAATGGCTGGAACAGAAGAAAGGCTCCTTTCTCTAGTGGAGTAGGTGTTTCTTAGACCCCTTGTCCCCTTGCAACAGGTCACTGATCTTTTCCAATGACTTGTCTAATCCCTGTAGGCACTTGGTTTTGCAAACCCTGTTCTGTTTGGTCCTTTATCTTTTTTTTTTCTTAGTGATTTGTAGGAGATTTTTACACATGTAGGTGTATCCATGTGTCTCTTTTATATATTACAATATTTTCTGTTATTAATTCCCTTTCTGAAAGCTTTGTTTATGCTATCTCTTGATATTCAGAAGTTTTTAAATCTTCATGTAGTGAAATCTATCAGTTTATTTCACTTTAGGACCACTGGGTTTTGTAGTTGCTTAGGAAGGTCTTCCTCAATCCAAGTTTATAAAAAATCTTTAAAAAATATGTTTATGTTTTCTTAAAATGCTTATAGGTACACCAGCTCAATTTCATTTTTAGAGTATTCCATCGTTTGCTCACTTATTTGAAATGCCACAAATAGGAGTACACTATTCTGTGCATCTTTTAAAACTAAATAGTATATCTGGAGGATTATTTCATGTTGGTCTACATAGATGTACCTGCTTTATAATAGTTATATTAATGATTCCATTATCAACTTATTTTATGATCTATTTAACCAGCCCCTACTTAATAAACATTTAAATTTTGTCTAGTGTTAGGTTACTACAAACAATAGCACAATAAGTATTTGTTTCATTATGCACCTATGTCCTATCGGTAGAATCAGTCCCTAGGAGTTGAATTATCAAATTTAAAAGTATGTATACTTTTGAAAGATATTGTCTACTTACCTCCAAAAGATAGCGAGGCTTATACTCCCACCAGCAATGTATGGGACTGCCTTTTTCCAGCCCATGTGTATTATCTAATTATCTGATCTTGCAAGACCATCTGATATATCTGATAGGTGAAAAATTGTGTTCATGATTTTAACTTCTATTTCTTTTATTTTCAATGATATCAAGCATCCTTTTACGTGGTGGAACCACTTTTTTTTTTTTCCAATATATTGTTCATTCGGGTTCTTTGCACATTTTCTAAGATCTTTTTCTTACTGGTCCGCTAATGCTTCGTACTGGACGATGAGGTCCTTCTTTTGTGCATTACAAGTATTTCTTTCTCCCAGTTGTGGTTTCTAATTTTCCTTTTTAGGCTTTCTGCTGTGTAGAAATGTTCATCCTTGCACAGGGGCCATGCTAATCTTCTCTGTATCTTTCTAATTTTAGTATATGTGCTGCCATAGTGAGCACATTTCTACCTCTTAATATTCATTCTAAAAAATCTCCCATGCTAGCAGTCATTTTTTACATTTAAATTTCTAAGTCATTGGAATGGATTTGGTGTCGAGTTACAACTTTTTTTCAGTTGTCCCAACCATTTATTAAATAATCTATCTCTTCCCAACTGCTTTGAAATTATCATATATTAATTTAGCTCCTTTAGTATCTGGGGCTACTTCAGGACCCTCTATGCCATTCCAGTAATTTGTCTGTCTATTGGTTTGTGAAAATCAAACCTTTTTAATGATCGTGGCACCATGATACAGTGTTGCAAATTAGGGTCAGTCCCGTAATCAGTACTTATTGAGCAAATACTGTCTTGGTTCTAAGAGAAACACAAAGAAAGTTTGGACTCCCTGCCTGCCCTCTTGAAGACAATAGACTGCTGCCATGGTAAACTCATGAGTTTCCTCTAATCTACAGCTCAGTAACTGGCTCCATGCTGGCTGTCGGTAGCACTCGGAGGACACAAGATGAAAAGATAAAGGCGTTGCTGGAAGTAGAGGACAAGACCTCATTATTGATCTTGGGGAAATCTCAGGCCATCCCCAGATCCTTTTTTCCCCAGTATGGAAGAGTCTGTATTGAATTCTGATACTTATATTCATATGCTCTAGGCAAAAGCATTTTGGGACATTCTGAATTCAAGGTTACTATTTGATATTTCCTTCTTTGGATCTGGCAACAGTAATACTCTAACCTGCTTATTTCCTCTCCTGTGCAAAGTATCCTAAGCCACTGAGTCACCACATCACCGGGCTCACGTCATTTGTACGAATACAAGAAAAAGCTAAACATTTTGCTCACTCTTCTCAAAATAGCAGCAGTGTAACAATCCACTCCCCCAGAAAATTGGCTTTAAAATGCCTCAAAGAGACAGCAAGATTAAACAGTTAGCTGCTACCCTGCAGGGAACTCTGGAAAAAAGCCACACATGGTGCAAGATTTAATTTTCTCCCATTCCCCCCGCCCAAGGTGTGACTTCTATTTCACTCCAAACAAGGTGAGATGTAAGATAGACGAAGAGTTTCTCAGCAGTTGTGGGGGGGTGCACTGACTAAAGCTGAAACAAAAGCACTCAAGTTGAGCTCTTTCAAGAAAGTCAGCAAGTGACAAATAACATAAAAGATAAGAGCCAGCGACTTACCTCTGGCAACCCAAAAAAGATCACACAGATGTCTGGCAGCTTCTCCATCTCAGAACAGAACTCAGAGACTTCACAGAGCTGAGAAACCCAGTGTAACTAACTAGTGCTGAGCTTTTCCAGAAGTTTATTGGAATTTTGCTACCCCTCCCCTCCTTTTTGGGAGACCTTTTCCCAAATTCAAAGTACAAAGCATTTTAAAGATTTTATTTATTTATTTATTTATTTATTTATTTATTTGAGAGAGAGAGAGAGCACAAGCGGGGGGGAGGGGGTTAAAAAGGGAGGAGAAGCAGGCTCCCCACTGAGCAGGGAGCCTGATGTGGGGCTCCATCCCAGGACCCTAGGATCATGACCTGGGCTGAAGGCAGACGCTTAATGCACTGAGCCCCCCCAGGTGCCCCAAAGTGTAAAGCACTTTAGAGCTGGTTCTGTCAACTAGAAGGATTTAAGTCAAACTCGAAGTCGATAGAGTAAATCATGTTTCTCATGTTAAAAACAAGACAACAGGTACCAAATGGAGTCGCTTATGCTAAGCCCTGTGTCACCAAATGGAGACCTAATTACAGTTTCTGCTCTCCCAGAAATGGAATCTTAAACCAGTCAGTCAGGAATCACCTGACCAACACTAACTAGGTAATCTGCCTGGTGGACCCCTGCTCTCCCCTAAAGGAAAGTAACCTTGCTTTAACCAACCCACATCTGTATCCCATGTAACTTCCTTGTTCCTGTTCCCTTCTGTCTATAAAAGTCTTCCATTTTGTACAGCACCTCAGAGCTCCTTTCTGTCTGCTAGATGGAATGCTGCCTGGTTCATGAATCATTGAATAAAGCCAATAAGATCTTTAAAAATTTACTCAGTAGAATTTTGTCTTTTAACATTTGATATAAATATACATCTGGGTAGATAGATGATGGATGGGTGGAGAGATGAAAGATAGCTAGATGGATAGATAAAGAAAGATAAGATCTAATTTTTTAGACACATCATTGATTGGGGAGAAGTATGGAAGACTCATGAAAAGAATTAGAAAAAAGGAGGAAGGAAACAAGAAAATAACTATAGGTAAAGAGCAGGTTCTATAAACTGTTGAACTGCTGTGTGTATTAGTAAAAAAAATAATAAGATGGATTTTAGTCATCAGAGGTTAAATTTTACTCAACATCATAGTTTTCCTTAGTACTATTAAATACTTCAGTCCTACAAGATGCATAAACTTCAAAGATGAATAGAATAAATGTTCATCAGTGAGCTTAAGACACAAAATGGTGCAAATACGGTGGAAGCCCCCTTCCCCTGCCTCTCCCCAACTGCACTCTCTCCCCTCAGCCCCTCCCCATGCTCCCACTCCCAGCTTTCTGGAACTTGGCAGTTATAAGTGCACATATTTACCCTGTAAGTACAGTTCTGTGTGTCCATTTAAATGTATAGTGTTCTTTTGCATGCTTTTAAGCCTTGACATAAATGATATACTCCATGTATTTTTCTGCAACTTTCTCTTTTTAGTTCAACACAAAATTGAAATTGATCATTATTTTCTTCTAGCTCTGGCTCATATTCTGGCTGATTTGTAGTACTACATTATGTGAATGAACCACATTTAGGTTGTTTTCACATTTCAAGCTTTCATAAACAATGTTGAAACAGTCTTCAATACAGTTCTTTGAGCATGAGTGTAAACAGTTCTCTAGGGTACAAAGATAGGATTGGAATTTCTGGGTCAAACAACAAATTTTCAATCCTCTCCTTACTATTTTCTTGATTTATCTATATATCAACTAAAAAATGATCACTATAGAACACATATAAAAAATGTTTAACTCAATAGTTTTATTGAATTCATTGTAGAGACTGTCCATCCTTGTTTTCATGTAAAGAACTATGAAATTAGAAATACTTTGAATTATAAAGTGTACTGGCATGTGACAGAAACACGCTGCAATTTTTTTGTGATACAGCACAAAACATGAAATCCTGCTATTCTTTGCGATTGTCTGACACGTGTTACCTAGTCATTTTTCCAGGCCATGCTGTCATTCAGCTATGAAGATAGCATTCAGGCATTTTCAAAAAGATCCAAAATGACAAAGCAGCAGTAATTAGTGTTCAAAATGTAATCCTATGATAACATTGTACAAGTAATAGGAATGCAAAAACCTAAATGTGGAGGGACTCACAAAGGTGGTGGTAAATTGCTTAGCTCCTATCTTATATTCACAGGACTGTATAGATACTTCTTAAAGCTCATAAACAGTTTCTTCATTCCACAAATATTCCTTGAGCATTTACCGTGTGTCAGGCTTGGGGCTAAGTACCAGGAATACAATGACAGAATAAGTATAGTCATAGGGGAAACAAGCATTAAATGACTTATACAAAGGGGCGCCTGGGGGGCTCAGTTGGTTAAGCGTCCAACTCTTGATTTCGGCTCAGGTCATGATCTCAGGGTTATGGGATCAAGCTCCAGGTTATGAGATCTCAGAGTTATGAGATTCTCTCTCTCCCTCTCCCTCTACCCCACCCCCTCTAAAAAAATGATTTACACAAATAAATAAAAGTAGAGTGATAATCTGATAAACAATATAGAATGAAGGTCCATGGTACATTGAGGATATACACTAAGGGGAATGTATATCTGGTCAAGAAAGCCTGGGAAGGTTTCTCTGTGGATGCTCTCCTTGAGCAGAGACCTACAAGATGAGGTTGCAGGGGATAAGAGGGAGACAGGGAAGCAGCGGGCAGAGCAGGATAGAACCTGGGATGTTCTAACACCGGATCAAAGACTGCACCAAACCAACCGAAGCATCAGGGATTGAGGGATTGGCAATAAACAATAGGACAAAAAGTCATTAAATACACAGAGTTCAGGAAACTATTCAAAGTCATGAAAGTATCCACTTTATATCTGTCATCATCCAATCATATCTAACAAAAATGACATGCTTGACCCAGTTTCTTCAACAAATGACAAAGAAAAAATAAGAAATTTATCAACCAAGTGTAAGGTGTGGATTTTCTTTGGATCTTGGTTCAAGAAATCTAATTGTAAAATGACACTTACAGGAAAATCAGGGAAACTTGGACTGTGACTGGACATGAGAAGTCAGGAATTCATTGTTTTTCGGCGTGATAGTGGCATTGGAGTTAGACCAAAAGTAAAATAAATGAGTTCTCCTGTGTTAGAGAGGCATTCTGAAGTGTTTGGAAAAGAAATGATAAGATGCCCAGATAGGATGTCCATTAGAATGGTCTGGCATGAGGGTGGGAAATCGAGATAAGGTTGACTATACTGAGAAGGGTGGAGCATGGCCATGCGTATGTGGGTTAGGAACTATCTCGTGTTGCTTTTTACAAAAGATTCTTTACTTCCTTTACTCTCTTTCTTTGGCTCTTATGAGACTAGGTTGTGCTTTGTTTTTTCTTTCTTGGTTGGACTACAGCTCATTATTCCCAGTTGATAGGGTTTTGTTTTCTTTACTTTTTAAAATTCCATCAGGTGCAGGTATCAAAAGGGGAAGAGCCCATGATTCCATTTTCTTCTGCCTCAGCCCGGAAGTCATCTCTGCAATAGCTTTCAAATACCCAGACCCCAATGGAAACTAAGTGGGCAGAAGGTGATAAATAAGCAGTGGGAGTTCAGACCCCCACGTTGCAGACCTAGTGCATACCTGCTTCTCTCTACTGTGTGAAACTGAAAAGAGACTTACAGGGTTGACCACATGGAAGTAATAGCAGCCATTCTAGGTGATAAGCTAGGGAACAGTCTAGACTGAGACAATAATATCAATTCTCCTGGGTGGGAAAAGCAATCAGACAAAGTGAGGCACTTGCTGATACCAACAAAGCTCTTTATCTGCCTAAATTATTAATGACCTAAGGAGTACTTACAAGTAGGGCCCAGTCTCACCACTGCCCTACTCTGTATCCCAGAGAATTTCCCTTCAACCTCTGTAAGGTATGACAGTGATGTCTGAGTCAACTGAGCACTGGGAGAGGAAATGAGATTATAAATATGAGATGCTGTGGGGAAGAATTAGGCCTCTGCTCTTGATGCTTCTTTTTGCACACAAAACAAATTGGAGAATCTGATGTTCATGATCAGTAGCTTTCATGGTGCTTATAACGCCATCCCGGGGGTGCTTACAGCCCTGGCATTCTCTTTACTTCCTCCAAATAAGTATTCAGATTCAGTTCAGCCAACACTGAAGTGCCCGTGAGCTTGGTGGTCAAGCTTCTCAAAAACATTGTGTGGTGTACCCTCGTAACTTTCTTCCCCGGCCTTGAGTCACTCTTGGAGTCCCAGATGGGTCAGACACTTAAGAAAGTGTTCAATTCTTTCAAGCTAGTAGATGGCCGTTCTGTTCCAATGTAATGAGAGCTAGCACCTTCTAGGTTCCTATATAGTCTGGGCCCCCTCTTAGTCCTGTTAAAATCCATGTCCTCTAATCCTAACAATATTGTAAGGGAGATGAGAAATTAGTAAGACTTGGGAGTGTTAAGGAATTTGCCCAGGAACATACAGTGACCCAGCAGCAAATTCAGAATTCGAGGCCAGCCTTCCTGCCCTGGTGGCCTGAGCTTGGGTCCTGCAGCTCACTGCTGATGACCGTGGAGGTCAACATATGCTAACTTTCATCATTAGCCATCAGCGAAATTCAAATCAAAACCACATTGAGATACCACCTTACACCAGTTAGAATGGCAAAAATTGACAAGGCAGGGAAGAGCAAATGTTGGCGAGGATGTGGAGAAAGGGGAACCCTCTTACACTGTTGGTGGGAATGCAAGTTGGTACAGCCACTTTGGAAAACAATGTGGAGGTGCCTCAAAAAGTTAAAAATAGAGCTACCCTATGACCCCACAATTGCATTACTGGGTATTTACCCCAAAGACACAGATGTAATGAAAAAAAGGGCCATATGCACCCCAATGTTCATAGCAGCAATGTCTGCAATAGCCAAACTGTGGAAGTAGCCAAGATGCCCTTCAACAGATGAAAGGATAAAGAAGATGTGGTCCATATATACAATGGAATAGTACTCAGCCATCAGAAAAGATGAATACCCAACTTTTACATCAACATGGATGGGACTGGAGGAGATTATATTAAGTGAAGTCAAGCAGAGAAAGTCAATTATCATATGGTTTCACTTATTTGTGGAGCATAAGGAATAGCATGGAGGACATTAGGAGAAGGAAGGGAAAAATGAAGGTGGGGAAATCGGAGTGGGAGACGAACCATGAGAGATTATGGACTCCGAGAACCAAACTGAGGGTTTTAGAGGGGAGGGGGGTGGGGGAATGGGTTAGCCCGGTGATAGGTATTAAGGAGGGCACGTACTGCATGGAGCACTGGGTGTTATACGCAAACAATGAATCATGGATCACTACACCAAAAACTAATGATGTATTGTATGGTGACTAACATAACATAATAAAATTAAATTAAATTAAAAAAACATATGCTAACTTTCAAGTCACTTTGTATGTAAAAGTAAGAAATGCTTAAATGCTTAATTCAGCGACTGGAAGATCAGCAGACCTGGCAGTAGGTTCAAGGAAGAGAAAGAACTAACGAAAGAAAGAACAAAAGAAGGAAGAAAAAGAGAGGAGAAAAAGCAAAAGAAAAAGAAGGAATGATATTAAATGATGACTTACTCCTCTAAGTATCTAACCTTCTAGTTTCGAAGGAAACTTCACCCTGACTCTGCCTAAGATCACAATATTCTCTGCTGATGGAGTGGTAAATTTGCCCATGCCCCTTTCCTGACCAGGTGGTGAATACCCTCATGGTTTCTTGAGGAAGATGATGCTTTCCTCTGACTTTCTTGGCTCACGTAGCTTGTGCTAAGCCTTGTTCCCTTAAGCAGCGCTGCGGAGGTCCATCCAGGACCCATGGCCCCAGCACGAGCATCATCTGCCCTAGCCTGACCACCCGGCCTGACCACCTGGCCGGGCTCTGGGTCTGTGACCTGCCCCATGCCTGTCAGAGGCTACAAAGTGTTTACTTTGTTGCTATTGTGTGGTTCCTAGTTTTGACCAAAGCCCCTGTATTCTTTGGAGGCAATCTGCACAATATCTTTTCTGTCCATATTGAAATCTTTGTCGTCAGTGGAGAATCCCACCAACACAACTGGTGTTTTCCAAACAAAGATATCACCTGCTATAAAATTTCTCCTTATGGTAAGTACTTCTCTATCTTCTCTTATCTCCAATCTACATGTACTTTTCTTGTCTTTGTTAGGTTTAATGTGTGTTTTGCATCTTATAGTCTGTTTTCATCTCTTCCATTAGAACAGAGAGTGTTTAATAAATTCTTAATAACTGATATGCTAAGGGCCAACTAAAATGAAATGTTGAAGGAGATGTGGCAAATTCTACTATTCCAAGTCTATATTTACCTTTGCACTCCCAAACGTATTACAGTAACATCTGTATTAAGACATCACCAATGAAATGAATCCTGAAAACTGAGTGAAGTATATATCAAAATGAAAATATACTAGGCCTTTCTTGAGGACTTAGGCTGTGCTTCTTAAAAATTTGTTTGCCTGACTTTCTGCTAGAGCTTGAAAAAGAGCGACTCAGACAAAACCATCAGGCTGATAATATGAGCTATGTGACAAGCTGTCCCTATGGAGCTCTATTAGCTACTAATAGCTATTAGCTTAGGAAAAGATGAAGTCATCACAAAGCACTCTGCTCAGCAGGTTCCTCTCTGTTTTATGACAGCGCCAGGTCTAACGTGAATAATGATACGGCTTCCATCTCCAAGACCCTTCCTCCAAGGAGCCCAAAGTGCTTTGCAAATGTTTTCTTATTGATTTTCATAGCTCTGGTGCGGTGTTCTGAAGGCACCAGAGGAAGCAGTGTGGATGAGGGTGTTGCAAGTCAGCGGAGAGACCCGGCTCAATTCCCACCGTGGAGTCCAGTTTGGCTGCACCCCCCAGCCCCTACCGGGGCTGGAGCCTGCCCTTCACTTCTTCCTCCTCCCAAACAAAAGGAGCCTTCACAAATGAGAAGCGCAAGCTGTCTGGGTTTTTTTAATATGCCTTCAGTGTGTTAGTTCTCAAAAACATTTTTATTTTTATTTTTTATTTTATTTTATTATGTTATGTTAGTCACCATACATCATTAGTTTTTGATGTACTGATCCACGATTCATTGTCAAAAACATTTTTAAATGGCTGTTATGCCTGTGGAGGATTATTGGAGGATGAGGATTTCCCTATTTGGAAAAAAAAAAATTCCCACCATTCAGCCTGCTTTCTTTGTATCCGTGACACAATGGACAATGGCAGACACTGAAGGTCAATGAGCAGTTTCTGGGGAAAATAAATAAATAAAAAGGAAGAAAGGAAGGAAAGGAAAATTTTTAGAAACCCAAAGGAAATATTTCCTTGACTTTAGCCAACTCAAAATATATCTATTTTGAACTTTCAGAACAAATTGGAACAAGTTAAAAGAAGAAAAGACTAAAGAGTGCAGCTTCCCGACTGATGACCCATTGAGTTTTCCTGAGACTGGAATACAGATCAGTAAGGGCCTCAGAGTGTGGCCTTCTCCAGGAGAGAAGCCGAGAGGCCAGTGACAGCTTTGTGCAGTGCAGTCTGGCTTCGGACACATCCTCAGGAGGCTGCCACCGAGTTGATCGGAGAGGCCCATGCGGGCCTCAGGGAAAGCAGAGAGCCCTCCGTGGTTCTCCGTTGCTTCTATCAGGACCAGAAAATTCTTTATTGGGGGAGCTGTCCTGTGCTCTGTAGAATATTCAGCTGCATCTCAGGTGTCTGCTCACACATGTCACCAGCACCCTTGCTGAGTCATGCTTGTCAAAATGGCTCTAGACTTTGCCAAATGTCCCCTGAGGGCAAAATCACCCCCGGTTGAGGGGCACCTGGGTGGCTCAGTGGGTGAAGCATCTGCCTTCAGCTCAGGTCATGATCCCAGGGTCCTGGGATCGAATCCCTTATCCGCATCCAGCTCCTTGCTCAGTGGGGAGTCTGCTTCTCCCTCTGCCTGCCGCTCCCCCTATAATGCTCCCCCCCCCCTCTCTGACAAATAAATAAATAAAATACTTCTAAGAAAAAATCATCCCTGGCTGAGAACCACTGTCCTTTATCAACCACTCTGGAGGGTTTTAAAAACTAAACTTTCCCCAAGAGTTGGCTGTTGTCAACTGTTAACAAGAATGCTATTGTTCCATGGGGAATGAACCAGAATATCAAAAGAAATTCAAGACGCCACCAGGTCCGAAGGACTCGCACATCCCTTAGCAGAACACAGCACTCCCACTCAAAGAAGCAGCTGCTTGACCATCTTTTCCAAGGAAAACTGAAAAAGGCCTTTCACAAGAAAGTGTTTGCTTCACCACCTAAGGCTTTAAAGATTAAGAATATTTTCCCCTCTCTCCAATTACAGGTGTCATTAAGAATTTGCTGAAATGTTGCCCTAGCAATCAATTTTAAGATGACTTGCTTTGCCCTTAAAAATGCATTAGGAAGACAGGATGGCTTACTGATTAACCAAGCAAATTGATACGCATTATAATCGTGTCACCACTACTAATAATTACCTGTGGATGACTAAATTACAGATTTCCAGTTAGAGAGTAAACTTAAGTTTCTTTGCATTTTAATGTTTTTGGTTGTTGGATGTTATAAGAAAAAATAAGTAATCAATCATCAAGGGCTCTTTGAAAGTGACTGGATTTATTTGGGTTACAAGTAGTGTGGGGATCATTAACCTGACTGTTACAAGTGTTCATTAATTTACTTACCATCGCCTTTTTCTTTGAAATATTCATCTGTGCAGTTGCATGAACTGAGTTACTGGCTGCAAACAGATCTATCCTTTTCAAGGAAACAACAAAGTGGTATTTTTTAAGACAAGTTACCTGGCACAGGACATTGCTGGTACAAACATTTTGGTGCTGCTGGGACACCTGGGTGGCCCAGTCGGTTGGGTGACAGACTCTTGATTTCGGTTTAGGTCATGATTTCAAGGTCATGGGATCAAGCTCTGCATGGGGCTTTGAGCTCAGGACAGAGTCTGCTTGGGATTTTTTCCCCTCCTCCCTCTCCCTCTGCCTACCCCGCCCCCCCCGCCCCATGCATGGGCACATGCTCTCTCTCTCAAATAAATAAATAAATCTTTTAAAAAAATATTTTGAGGGGCACCTGGGTGGCTCAGTCAGTTAAGAGTCTGCCTTCGGCTCAGGTCATGATCCCAGGGTCCTGGGATCGAGCCCCGCATTGGGCTCCTTGCTCCGCGGGGAGCCTGTTTCTCCCTCTCCTACTCCCCCTGCTTGTACTCTCTCTCTCTCTTTCTGTCAAATAAATAAATAAAATCTTTTAAAAAAATATTTTGATGCTGCATTAGTAAGAATATACAGCTATGCATGTAGATCAAACAGAGCCCTGCAAGAAATAATGGGACTACAGGAAACATTTTTTAAACAGGATAAAAGAAAAACTACAGGAAGCCAGAAGTTGAAGTCAAAGCCTTTAAAAGCAAACCCAAAGTAAATGGAAGATCAACTATATGCCGCTACTGGAGAGAACTCAGGAATTAAGTCCTTTATTTCTATTCACAGATCTTCCCATGTCGCTATTATTCTAATTTTACCCTACCTGAAGTGGCATGATGTGACAAAGATAGCATGGGCCTGGAGTAAGCGAGGCTTTCCAATGCCCTTGAGCTTTGTGACTGAGGCCAGACCCCTGTCAGAACTACAGGTTGGCCCTGAATTCCCTGGTGCCACCTCACAGATTGTAGAGGAAATAGTCTGTGAAATGTGATTGGGTAAAGAGAGAGCAAAGCAGTTCCCTGCCAGGCAGTGATGCCCCCACCATGGAATTTTGCAATTCTCATCTTATGCCCGTTAACAACTGCACTGGCCCAGGCCCAGTGGGAAACGGTTGGGACATCCATGGGATTTAACCAAAGGGGGATATTTGCAGAGGTGGGGGCTGGGTGGGGGGAATGGGGAGGAGAGAGTGGAGCTCCACCCCCATCGCCCCACCCCAGGGGTAGGAACAGTAAGAAGCTGCCGCCTCCCCTGAGCCTGAAAGGGGCAGTTATTGCAAGGTGGGGGAGAGAGAGCTCCTTGTAAGAGGGTCATGAGCTATGAAGACGAACAGCAAGACCATGGTGAGGCCAGAGAGAGCAGGAGAAATCAACACCCTGTGATCCTGTGCACCCAAGCGAAGTCAGAGGGCGAGGGAGGCCAGGGGGAGCAGTGTGCAGAGGCACCATCCCAGTGGGCAGGCCAGGGCAGACAATGCATGTGCGCGAAGGAGAACAGGGTCACAGCGTAACCCGCTCTGCAGGTGGACAGAGGTCCTCAGACACCATCTCTGCTGCCACTAGCACCCAGAAAAGGCATTTTTCAAACTTGTCTCCTGCCTTCCCAAATGGATTTGCTACTCACCCCCTTCAAATGCCATCCATCAGCTCCAAACACCCCCAGGTCTCAGGGCTGACTGTGTAATTTTATGGTGACCTGACCTGAACTTGGCATCCAGGGTGAGGAAATGTTCCATTCACGCTTCTGTCTCTGACCATTTTACTGAATCAGGTTCGTAATGGGGATGACAATCCCTTAAAGAAACCCCTTTGTGAAAATCCTTCCCACGTGCCCCTCGGAAATCATCATCAAGCTCAGACTGCTCTATTTCAGAATAGTTCCAGTCTGTAGCATGGCCTTAGTCGGGATATTCTGAAAAGCAGGGATCAAGGCAGGATTGAATGGGCAAGGATTTTGTAGGGAAAGCGCCTGTATAAAAAAGATATAGGGAGGGGGGCGGGAAAGACTGGGAGAGCGATCGGAACACAACACAAGTCTGCCCTCACCTGAAGGAGCGAGGGAGAGGAGAGGGGTGGAAGTGTCCTACCCTCCCCTGCAGGACATCTGCGGAAGATTGCCGGGGCATCCTTGAGCAAACGTCCCCCAACAAAAGAGCCCCATGTCTCTCAAGACCAGATCTGCTTCAGTATCCTCAAGGCACTCAGTCATGGCGATGAGCCACTGGAGGGAGGCATGGCCTCAAAGGAGGCACTGGGGGACATCAACCTGGCCCTGTGGCCACTTGTGCTCTCCGTAGTCCCGCGTCCACGACAGGCATTCCCAGGGATGCCACGATTGCACATTAAAGCCTCCAACTCAAACAATCGTATATATGTGCATTGGGAGATGGTATATGTAGATTAATACTCTAATCAGGCATACACACTGTAAGGAGGGGTGGTTCAGGAGTAGCTGAAAGATCCTAATCAGTAGAAACTTCAATATCTTCATCTTTAACAGGCAGAGGTTAGCACATATGGGCTAAATGGGCCACAAGGATCCACTCGAAGACCAGATTTGAGTGTATTTTCACGCCTACTTGACAATCACTGTTACATTGCCACACTGCTGGATTTATGGGCATTGTGGATTGTTCGTAGAGTGTTATCACCTTTTAATGCCCATAGCGATGTGCCCTATTTCATTGCCGATGTTGGAAATTCCTGTTTTGTCCGCACCTCTGCGTGGATGTTATTCATCCTTTCAAAGCTTTTGGCTTCTGCTGTTCTGTTGTTTTTCTGCTTTGAATCTCATTTTTAGTCTATATCTTTACCAACTTCTTATTTCTGCTTGTTTTGGGGTTTAACATACTTTCCCTTTTCTGGTTTCTTGATGGGGAAGCTCTGATGACCAATTTGTGAGACCTTTCTTCTTTTCTAATGTAAGCTTTTCCAGCTATAAACGTCCCATTAGCGCTGCGTTAGCTGCAACACGAAAGCGATATATTGCCGTTCAATTCAAAACTTTAAAATTTCCTTTGAGACTTCTTTGACTCTCAAGTCACATATATAAGTATGTTATTTAATTTCTAAATGTTTGGGAATTTTCTTTTAAATGTGTTAAGGTTTGTTTTCAGGCCCAGAATGGGGTCAATCTGGTAAACATTTTGTGTGCCCTTGAAAAAAATATGTATTCTGCTGTTAGGTTCCATAAACATGAGTGTTTCATAAATGTCAACTAGGTTGAGTTAATTTATAGTGTTTATGTCTTCTTCATTTCTACTGATTATTTTCCTACCAGCTCTCTTAGTTACTGAGAGAGGACTGCTGCCATCTCCAACCATAATGGTGGATTTGCCTACTTTTCCTCTCCGTTCTATCAGTTTCTGTTCTGTGTATTTTGAAGCTCTGTCGTCCAGTGCCTACACCTGTAAGATCCCTAAAAAGGGGAGACATGACCCCTTCATCTAGTCATGGCCCTCCTTACCCCTGATAATATGTCTTGTTCCAAAGTCTACTTTGATGTTAATGTAGCTACTCCAACTTTCTTTAGATTAATATTTGCACCACAAATCTATCATGCTTCTACTTGTTTGCTATTTGTTCCATTTGTTCTGTTTCTTTTTCCCTCTTTTCTGGCTGTCTCTGAGGTTAATTGAACTTTTTATAATTATCCATTTTATTTCCACTATGGAGTTATCATTGATACTTGTTTTGGTGTTTTTTTTAAACATCCGCTGGCTTTTAATGAACCTCCTCCCATGTGTTTTCAAGCCACCAGGACACAGCCGCTGCCCCCCCGCCCCCAACACACACACCCTTCATCCTCTCTTCAGTTCTTTTGCTGGAGACTTTGGCCTTCACTGTGACAGGCTGCCTTGGGAGCTTTCCCTTCCCTGGAACAGCCCCGGATGCACCACATCAATGATGGGAGCACCACAGCCTTGCTCCTGGCAATGTTTACCCATGTCTGCTCACTGACCAATGTCGGCCATTTATCAATGTTGACAGTCCGGCAGAAGCTCGGGTTCCTCTTTAAGTGGTATCGACTCATACCAGCCTTCCTGGGTGATACTTGTCAAAATCAGTCAGTCCTGTGGTGATGCTGTGCCTCCAGCATTATCCAGCCTCCCACATCCAGGGCTGTGGCTCATATGGCTCAGAAGGTTCTGGGTCTTCCTCCATCTACATGGCACGTCGGTGGCCAAGATGAAAGAACATACCTGTTTTTGTTGTTGTTGTTTTGTTTTTGTTCTTTTTTTCCAAGGAAGACAACTCCAGCCTTTATTCTATTTTTATAAAGTGTTACGAAAAGAACATACCTGTTTTTTAAAAATGTAGTGTCTGCCCTAGTGTTTACAAGGTACAACTTTAATTAATCAGAGTCTGCCTTCAAATAATATTACACCACTTTACATGTAACATGAAGACCTTACAACAGTGTATTCCCAACCCCTCCCCTCCCATCCTCTGTGCTGCTGTGCCCGTGTATTTTGTTTTTATATATTCTATCAACACATCATGTATTGCTACTATTTTTCTTCTGCACAGCTAGTTTTCTTTTAGAGCAATTAGAAAGAAGGAAAACATCATTTTTCCTTTATGTATTTCATTTCCAGTGGTCTTTATTTCTTTGTGTAAATCCAAGGTTTTGGTCTGGTGTCATAGTTCTTCTTACCTGAAGAGCTTTCCTTAGCATTTCTTATAGTATAGATCTGTTGACCCCACATTCTCAGTTTTTGTTGGTCTGGAAAACTCTTCATTCTTCATTTTCAAACACATATTCAATATATGTAAAATTGTGGGTCAATAGTTTTTTTCTTTCAGCTTGTTAAAGAGGTCTCTGGCTCACCTCATTTCTGACAAGACATCCACCGTAATTCTTATATTTGTTCCTCATATGTAATGTGGTCTTTTTTTCTCTGTCTGCCTTCAGAATCTTCTCTGCCTTTGTGTATGTGTGTGTATGTGTGTGTGTGTGCATGTGTGTCAGAAATTTAAATGATATGCTTAGGTGTATAAGTTTTTTCTTTACTTGGTGGTTGGTTGGTTTTCTGTCTTGTTTTCTCTATTTATCTTGCTTCGTATTCTTGGAGCTCTTTGGTTACATGGTTTTATGTTTGTCATTAACTTTGGAAAATCCATAGCAATTGCTGCTTCACATATTTCTTCCACCCCCTTCTCTGTGTAGTCTCCTTTTGGGATTCCAGTAGCGAGTACGTTAGACCTACCAATGCCATCCCACGCTCTTGGATTCTCTGTCCTTTTTTTTTTTTTTTTTTGAGGTTCAGTTTACATCATTTCTATTTATCTTCCTTTAACTTGTCTGATTCTCTTCAAAGGTGTTCAACTAAGTAGGTCAAAGTGACCACAGTCTCGCTCTTCTATAAGTGCTAGTTTCCTTGAAGAAGGGGGACTGGCCTGTTTGTCGTGGGCTTCGTGAGCAGGTGTTGAAACCCTGCCTGGCTCAGGCCCATTGCAGCCCACTGTCAGTGCTGCATCGGCGAGGCCTCACCCCTGGGACCTGGGGTGACAGGAATTCTTCCGCCGTTCGCTGGATTATGGGTAACAAATTGCCTTGCTCTGACCCAACATGTCTGCTGTCTACTTTTGGCACTTACAGGGTAAATTACACTTATGAGGAGGAGGGGCTCTTCCTGACAAGTATATGTTATTTTGTTTACTTTTGTATTGTCTGTCTCCTGTCAGAATAGAAGCCCGAAAGCCCTTTTTGTAACAGTTACTTGTGTGATCTACCATGTGCAAGGCATCCTACTTGGGGGGACAAAAGAAATGACTGGTTGAATATCTGTGTCCAAGTGTTGAGATCCTGGGAGAAAGAGGAACTCAGATCTCAAACCACAAAGACCCAAGAAAGCATCCTTCCCTCTCATTATTGTGAATTTCTTAAGCTTAATATTATCCTTACGTTATCCCTAATATTATCTTTGACGCCTACAGAGTGCCTCGTACATAATGCCTTATACGGAAACATACGGTAAATCCATCCATAAATGTTAAACTGATGTGTGTAGTGTTTCCTGGGCTTTGGTACTAAGATGAATCATACAAAACGGCTGATATTGGACCATTATAATTCTCAAAAATAGTAACTAGATGTGGTTCAGCTTAATGCTAAGCTTCTAATAATTATCTTTAAATCCCTTCTTGAAAGAGTCCCAGTCTGAGAGCCAAAACGGGGAATTAAAAAGATAGATTTAGTACTAAAGATTGCAAATTAAGAGACCTGGGTTTCTGTTCTAGATCTGTTCCTCAGAAACTTCTTTGTCACAACCTTTTTGGCACTTCGCTGCACATCTGCCCTGAACGTTGAAGGGACAAAGTGATACAAAATATGAATTTGGAAAGATTATAGGAATCATAAGAGGCAATACCATGTCCCCTTATCTTGGCTTTTTACATAGGAAATAAGGCACTAGTAAGCATGATACAATTAACAGGATAAAAATTGCCACTTTCTGGAGGGCATTTTGCAATAGATATCAAATCAAATATTAAATGTGAATGCATTCCGCAGCAGCCGCCTTGACCTCCAGAGGCCATCCTACAGAAACGTGTGTCCATGCACACATGTCCATGCTCACCTCATGAGAATGTTCACTGCAGTCCTATCAATAGTGGCAAAATACTGGGAACAGCCTACATGCTCATCAGTACGGGAATGGTTATGAAACAAACTGCATTGTAGTCATATAACAGAATACTATGGAACTCTTAAAAATACCAAAGGTAATGTCTCTATATCATAAAAACATATCCAAGATCTAGGAAAGGAAAAGAGAATATTGTTAAATACATGAAGAGCATACTAAACATACCTTATTTGTATTAATGTTTTAAAATGTTATATATGTGACATATTTATGAAGTCAAACTAACAAAGCCATTGAGTATGTGTATTAATGTGTGTGTGTGTGTGTGCAGCGTGTATGTGTGTATACACACCCGTGTGTGTGTGTGTGTGTGTGTGTGTTGAGGGATGCATTTGAAAAGAGGAAGACAAGAGGATCTGATCTGTCAGGGTTTCATGAGGAAACTAGTAGCCACACTGAGCACAAAGCATTTAAGACAGAATTCATGGCTGTTAGAAGAGCTGGAGGAGTGGATATCAGGAAAGTGGCCACCAAAGATCAGAGAGGTCCACAGCGAAGTCTCAGCCTAAGCCCCGGGGAGGTGAGGGTGGTGAGCTGGCGCCCACCATACCCACCAAGCAGGGGTCCCAGGAAAGGGCTGCAAAGCTGCCCTGTCCACGAAGTTGGAGCTTAAGGAAAGGTCTGAGAACCTGCCTCATCTGCCCCTAACAACTCACCAAGTGACGTCCCTACTGCATTCCACCTTCCAAATCTCATGAGGCTTCCTCTTGGGCCAATTCTAACCCAGAGTCAAACAGGGCAGAGAAATGCCCCTCAGCCTCAGGTGGAATGGCAGTGCTCATGCTGAGGTGATGACCAGCCATCCAGCTGTGGACCTGTCCTTTTTTACCAAACAGATTTTGATATGGTTAGAATCTTGGAACATTGTGCCTTCTACTAAATCACAAATAACTCCCAGAGTTCATACAGCCCCCCACATTGAAAATCCACTTGGGAGAAATTTTTTTCTAACACAATTACTGAAAATGTGACCACAGCTTCTATTAATTAACATCTCTTTATTTTCATTTGAACAGAAATAGATCCTAGCAAGTTGATGGGCATCCATTCAAATAAATCACTAAAAGCCTGCTGACAGCTGTATGTGGAGAATTGTAAATGCCTATCATCGTGATTTATGAGACATCGAAAAGCAGTGTACTTTGATTGCTATTTTCAGTCAAAGTGAGAAATCCACAAGGTGCTTACCCTCAGGACTGTTTACCGTATATGGTGTCTTGCAATAGATCTCTTCTGGCCAGTCTACATTTCTGGACATTGAGGCAGACACATTTATTACCTATGATGGCCTCTTCCCTCCTCTATGTTGGCAAGAGCCCCAGTTTTGCTCCGAGACTCAGGTAAGTCGTGACGGATCCAAGGCAAACCTGGCAATCCCGTATCGAGAGTTGGTTTAGCAGAGGCCAAATAAGCCCTGAAGGGAAATCTGCTGGGGGCGGTTTCTTGGAAAGGTTTTCCTCAGTCATTCAAAGGGCCCCAAGGAAGACAGCTCCTCTCCTCCCTCCAGACCTTAGCATGTCTGGATGTGATGCTTGGGACAGCTGTGGTCATCTTGAAGCCATGCTGACACATAGTCTTGGGACAAAGCCCAACTTGAAGGTAGCACAGAGAGAAGATGAAGGAAACTGGTATCTGATAAGATTCTGGAGTCACTGCTGTGCTGTGCCCCTTCTTTGGGTTTCCAGGGACTTTTGACACTCGATGTCTTGCTTTAAGTCAACTGACTTGAGATGATGTGCATCCCCAAATCATCTTACCTGATAACAACTGTTCTCATTAGAATTCCTTAATTATGACCATGGGTCACCTTTATGTGTTTTTTCAATATAAAGATTTTTATTTATTCATTTGTCAGAGAGAGAGAGAGAGCACAAGCAGGGGGAGTGGCAGGCAGAGAGAGAAGCAGGTTCCTCACTGAGCAGGGAGCCTGATGCGGGACTCGATCGCAGGACCCTGTGATCATGACCTGAGCCAAAGGTAGACGCTTAACTGACTGAGCCACCCAGGCCTCCCCATGGGTCATCTTTGTAATAAAATTTAATGATGGTGGGAGTTTTAGGTCATATTAAAAACTGGATTTGCCATTATTCCAGCCTCTTAGCTTCCATATTCTTTGTTCCTTTATTAGATAATGTGATCACTAATATTTCCACTCTGTCATGTTATTAGTTGCTAACTTCAATCCGTTTTCAATGGATTTGAATGAAAACCAGTAACAAAATCGGGTTCAACTCCAAGAGGAGACACTGGAGGAGCATCAAGATGGTCTATAAGAAATTGCATATGTGCTGGTGCAAATATTTATGCTGCCTCAAGGTCACTAGGATCTTACCAAAGCAACCTGAAAAAAATCACTGCTCTTTGAAGAGTAGAACATGTTTTATTGGTTTTTTACTGATTTTATTAATTGTTTTTGCTTTTATACTTCCTATTAATAGGCTGCCTCAGTAATACATGAGAACTTTTATTTGGAAAAAAAAAGACGAATCTATTAAGGTGACATCTTTTGGGACATTCATCTTCGTACCCTTCAGAATACATTTCATATTGGTTTGTGTATAGTGTGTGCTTAATCAGTGTGTGAATGAATGAAGCAAGCACCTAACTGTCTTGGTAACAAGACACAAAGCTACTGTTTCTCTACCTCTGTCACCTGTCATTTGAGTGAGGGCCCAATCTGGGCTTGTAACCTGGCTTTGATACTCACCAACTGTGAGATTCGGGAACATCACCCAACATCTTCAAGAAACACGAGTTTTCTCATCTGCATGATGAGGATGCTAGCAAATATTCTTGCAGAGGGTTGTTCTGGTGATTAAACAAGCTGATGTCTGCTCCCTGCCCCTGAACACACACATGTACGTGAACACGCATGCACACACACACACACACACACACACTGTAGAAATAATAATAATATCATAATCTCAGGTTCAAGAAACCCTGTGTTCCAGGGCGCCTGGGTGGCTTAGTGGGTTAAGCGTCTGCCTTCGGCTCAGGTCATGATCTTGGGGTCCTGGGAATGAGCCCCACTTTGGGCTCCCTGCTCCGCGGGGAGTCTGCTTCTCCCTCTCCCTCTGTGCTCTCTTTTGCTCACTCTTAAGTAAATAAATAAGATCTTAAAAAAAGAGAGAGGAAAAGAAAGAAATCCAGTGTTCCAAAAGGCAAACATGCTCTGTTATTCGGCGTTGCTGTGTCTATCCCAGAGAGAGCAGAGCGAGAAGGAGCGGGTTCTTTGTAGATAACAGCGCTGGGCACCCAATCTCTCCTGGCTCGTGTTCTGTCTCCCCTCCCAATCTGCCTCTGTGACTGACAAGAGAAGCAGTTACTCCCCGCTAGAAGGACAGAAGGACCAGCATCAGCGGCCAAGCCAAGGCCACGTCCCAGCAGGGGCTGTTACCATCGACAGCCGGAAGACGCTCACGTAGGTTATGCTTGCCTGGCCAGCGTTAGGCATCAAGGCTAATGAGATACGGTAAACTGTAACCTGAGAATTCCCACGTCAGCACTTGTCTAATGTAACACTGAAATAGTTCCACTCGAGATGCCAACCTGAATAATTTAAAGATTTTAGAGACTGGTGAGTTAATAACCTGCAAATTATTAACATAATCATTCAGTCAAGTCTAGACATTGAAGGGTCATCTATTTTCTGCTAATCTTTCTTCTACATGAAATTATAATCCATGTGTTCCAGAGAACCCTACCCTAAACAATCTATAAATGAGACCCTTGACTTGGGAGCTGAGTCCTCACAGTGCAATGGTTCTCAAAGTGGGGTCCCTGGACCAGGAGCATTAGCATCACCAGGGCACATGTTAGAAATGCAAATTCTCATCCTCACCCCAGACCTACTGAATCAGAAATTCTGCGGAGACCCAGTCATCTGCTCCTTAACAAGCCCTCCAGGGGATCCTGATGCTCATTCAAGTTTAAGAACCTCTGTGAGAGTGGATAGGAGGAAATTAGCAGGACAAAAAATAGCTCAGACAGATCCAGAAAACATAAATCCGTAATTATAATAGCTTAAAACCAATCTATAGATATCCAAACCCCCAGCAAGGTAAAAATAATAAAAATACCCTTTCTGTCTGTACAAACTCCCTTGGGGACAAAAACTTTGGGACTTAGTACTCAATGATGCCCAAAGCATGCAGGTTAATTTATAACAATAACATAACACTGCTTATGTGCCAGGCTCTCCACTAGACCCTCTCTTCTCTCATTCAATCCTCACAACAAACTATGACACGAGTGCTATTATTCTCGCCCCACAGGTATATAATCTTAAAACTGGGGAGGGTTTGGGGCATGTGCCCGAGTAAATCTGCACACCCTGGGGACAGAATCGAGCCAGTTTCCAGTCCTCTGTCATGTGCCGTCAGGATCCAGTTCTCCGAACCATGGCACTTGACAGCCTCCCCGATTCTGCCAACAGGCACTGAACACTCACTACTTACAAAACACTGCACAGTGAGTGGAGGAGAGAAACAAGAAAGAAGTGCTGCCCTTCTGAAAAAAGAATGAACCATCTAGGGAGGAAGGAGACCAGAACGTGCAGCTCTGATCCCAGGCAGAAGGAAACCAATGCCCTAATAGTAGTTCTGAGCATGGTATTGTGGAGGTCAGGGCGAGGATAGTTCAATCCAGCTGAGGATTCGGGGAGTGTTTCAATGGGCAACGAGAAGGGAATGCCAATCCACAAAGAGAAGAGAGGATGAGCGGAAGCGTGACATGACGATGGATGGCAGGCTCTGGGCAGGGCAGGGCATGCACCCAGCACAGAGAGGGCAGAGGGTATGTGGAGTAGAAAATATGGTTGGAAAGTAGAAAAACCCCCATCCCAAAAGGCCGGAGGGCTTTGAATCCCACGGTAAGCAGCTTGGATTTCTATTAGTAGACCATCGTGAGTCATTTAAGAATTCTCAAGCATGGGTACATGATTTGCCCAGAAGAACTGGGAGAAGAAGAAAACAAACAACACCAATAACAAGCCAAAGAGAAAAGAAAAGAAAGGATAGGAGAAAGAGAAGAAAGTAAAGCTTAAGAAACTTAAACCTATTTTTAAGGAGTCAGCAAAAGAGAAGCTGCTGAGATAAAAAAAGATAATTTGAAGGAAACAAAGACTTTCAACTGAAGGTAGCCCATATGAATGAATGACATGAATGTATGAAAACAATTAGAAGACAGTGTCAACTGGTGAATTAATTTGTGGTATTTTCTCCACGGTGCCAATGAGAAACCGAAGGTCTCAGAGGATGGACAAGCGAATGACGTGTTGTCACAGAAAGGTCAAGAGCATCATGAAAAGTCGATTTGGGGATCTGGAAATGGGAGAGGCAGAGTGGGACTTGTCCCCCCACCCCACCCACTCGCTGGAACAGGCCTGCCTTGTGGTATTTTATAAGCACTAATTATG
Source organism: Mirounga leonina (assembly GCF_011800145.1). Taxonomy (NCBI): domain Eukaryota; kingdom Metazoa; phylum Chordata; class Mammalia; order Carnivora; family Phocidae; genus Mirounga; species Mirounga leonina. The sequence goes on along the minus strand of NW_023270305.1, from coordinate 76,879,654 downwards.
AAATGCAGAAGTATGTTTTGAAAAACAAAATACATCCCTTTGACATTTCAAACTCAGGAAGGAAATTTCTGGGAAAACAATCTTTTTAGTCCTTTAGGGTACCTTCACAAAGAAAAAGGCATTTGTCTCATAAAGTAGTCTAATATTACTTCTCCAAAATTTATTGCTCTTTCAGAAAAACTGGCTCAATTAGAAGATAGAGGACAGGTGTATCTATCATAATAGGTTGCCTTAATTGAGGCTTTTTTGGTTTAAAAAAAAATAGAAAATCACCCAAAATAGCTTAAGCAACATGACGTAACATCTAGAAGAAGAGCATGTGCTAGAATCAGGTGGCAGGACAAACAGCCGGGCCTCCAGAAAGATAAGAACCAAAAAGTGACAAGCAGACCAAGGACGCCATCTCTATCTTCAGAGTCAGGTGTGGTCCTATCCTGGCTGTTGGTTCAAAGTTGGTTTCATTCTGGATCCCACACAGATGCTGTCTTTTACTTCAGTGTAGACTTGCCTACAGATGAGTCAGGGTTTACGTTTCTTTCCACTTCAGGCTCCTACTAGAGAGTAACGAGCACTTCAATAACTCAATCCTAAATCTGAGAGAGAAAATCTGAGTAGCCCAGCTTGAGTCAGGGGATCAGGAAGCATGCCCAGAAAAAGCTGGTTCCAGTGTTAATTCTGCACACCCAGAGGTGGCTGGTGGGGCCTTTCTCAGGGTCCAGGCTGGGCAGATTCCTCTGAAATCATCCACAACAGGTATGTTCCTGAAAAGCCACATGCATACTACATTTGGGTAAATTGAGTCCTACTCAAAATGCACTACAAATAACTAACATTTATATAGCAATGCTGAAGTTAAAAAACTGTTTTCACATTATTCCAGCCATGCCCCCAGCAACCCTCTTGAGGTAGCTGGTATCTTCTCCGCAGTGCCAATGAGAAACCGAAGGTCTCAGAGGATGGACGAGCAAATGACATGTGGGGCTATCACCAGCCACACAAAAAGATGAATGGCAAAACCAGATCACATGTGATGGAAACAAAGTGACCCGGAAAGGAAGTGAGAACTGTGGTGCTCAGAGGAGGGAGAGGACGAGGGCCCAGGTGATGGAGGAAGGCTGCCCCAAGGAGGTTGGACTCCAGTGGCTCTTGAAGGACACCTGAGACATCAATAAACCACAAGGCAGAAGGACGTGTAGCATGAGGAATTGCACGGAGACTGGCTCAGAAGCAGAATTAGCCTCAAGTGTCCATGTTGTGTCTACGCACACACAGAGGACACAGAAGCCATCATGAAGTGGGTCCTCCTTAGCAAGTGAGTTTTTCCATGCTAGTGAATTTTTCAGCCAACTGCAGTTTAAAATACCAAAACATTTATTTTAAAGATTTTATTTATTTACTTGAGAGAGAAAGAGACAGAGACAGAGCATGAGCATAAGCATGAACAGGGGGAGTGGCAGACAGAGGGAGAAGCAGACTCCCTGCTGAGCAAGGAACCTGACGCAGGGTGATCCCAGGACCCTGACATCATGACCTGAGCTGAAGGCAGACACTTAACCCATGAGCCCCCCTGGCGCCCCAATATCAAACCATTTTTAATTGAAACCATTTTGGATGGCAATATTTCTCAAATGAGATGATCCCTATAAAACATTTAGCACAGACCTGGGCACATAGCATTCCATAAATGTTCATTATTATTGTTGGTGTTATTCATAAAATGTGTTATGTAAGTCCCTGCCTTAGGAATCAGTAAATAGAGTATAATTTAAATTTTCTGGGTGGCCAAAGGTCATCGTGAACATTCATGATTTAACTGAGCTGTGAGTACGGGGATGTCTTAAGAGTTACTAGGGATCATGGGGTTGTTTGTCCCTGCGTAAAACAGCCCCAGGCCACGAGGCATGGCTAATGCTGGATCTGGTGGTCAGCTTGGCTCTCCCTCTTTTGCTGTCAGGCTATCACTTGTCACGGCTGTCACCGTGCCTGCCCTGGCCATCCCCACCTCTGCCTTTAATTTCCTACGATTAATTGGCTGGGAGCTGAGACATTGAACCCTTCCAAGTTTAGAAGAATATTCTGTCATTGAGCAACGCATTCACTCTTTCTCAGTCTCACTTTCCTGTTTGTCAGATAATCTTGATGTTTCCAGCTCTAAAATCTACGAGTCTATTAAATGTTTCATCCGAAGGGAGAGTCAGAGGTCTCTTGGGCTTGGGGTTCCATATTTCGTAGTTCTGAGAGTACTCTAGGGAACTGAACACTTGCCAACATCCTGACAGTCCAAAAATTAAAGTCTCCTTCAAAGCAAAGAGAAACAGCAGCAAAAACTAGAGATTGATTTACCACAGTGATGGCATTGCCTTCACTAGGCTTGTTTAACATCAAATATGACCTAACGGGCAGCGCCCCGAGGAGCATGCACCTCATGGAGGAGGCAGATCTGATGCTGAAGGAAGAGCACTGGATCTGGAGCCAGAAGATGCAAGTTCTAGTCACCTGTGATGCGAAGCTGCTCAGATAACTTCTCTACACCTTAGTTTCCCTATTTGTAAATCTGGGATCACGTTGCTTGACTCGTCGGAGTGTTGTAAGAATATCTGTACTAGTCTGCCAGGGCGGCCATGACCAAGGGCCACAGACTGGGAATTAATTTTCTCACGGTCCCGAAAACTAAACGTTGGTGATCAGGGTGTTGGCAAGTTTGGTTTCTTCGGAAGCCTCTCTCCTTGGCTTGCAGATGGCTGCCTTCTTGTCATGGCCTCATGTGGCCTTCCCTCTGAGCAGGCATATCCCTAGGCTCTGCCTGTCCACATTGCCCCTTCTAATAAGGACACCAGTCACGTTGGACTGGGTCTCCACCTAAAGGCCTCATTTTTTTTTTTTTTAGCTTTATTGAGATCTAATCGATGTATAATATTGTGCAAATTTAAGGTGGACCATGTGGCAATTTGATAAACTTATATGTTGTGAAATAACCACAGTAGGGGTAGCTAACACCTCTGTCACCTCACATAATTACCTTCTTGTGTGCGTGGTGAGAACATTTAAGAACATTTAATTTTCAAGTATCACACACAGTATCATTACCTAGAGTCAGGAAAGGCCTCATTTCAACTGGTCACCTCTCTAAAGGCCCTGTCTCCAAATACAGCCACATTCTGAGGTACTAAGTGTCAGGGCTTAGACATAAGAATTTGAGGGGGACATAATTCAATTCATAGCACTCTCCATGAATGCGTTTTGTGAACTCCTTACGGATGAGAAGGGTGGTGTCTCCATCCCCCAGAGCAGAGTGAGGCGCTGATGAATGAGGCCAGCCGGCTGTACCATGGCTGACACAGGACGACCAGAGTGGTCTGACCTCCAAAACAGGTGACACTTCGAGGTGGTCATTTGGCATCCAACAGCTGGGTTTACAGCTGTGTCCCTTCAGCACTTATTGCCTGGGTATCCGCCTTGTGCGCCAGCGCTGTGCTGGGTAAACTTAAGGTGGGAGCGGTGTTGTCTGGTGCATCTGCTCCACCAGAACGAAGTGGGTCAAACATGGAACAAAGAGGGGCACCTGGATGGCTCAGTCTGTTAAGTATCCAACTCTTGGTGTCGGCTCAGGTCATGATCTCGCTGTTGTGGGATCAAGCCCCACGTCAGACCCTGAACTCTGAGTGGAGTCTGCTTCAGATTCTCTCTCCCTCTCCCTCTCTGCCCCTCCCCCAACTTGCCCTCTCTCTCTCTTTCTAAAATAAATAAATAAAATCTTAAAAATAAAAAGAAGACATGAGACAAAGACCTCCTGCTGCTTTCTCCTGTCTGGAGAGCCTCCTGCATCCCATGACCAGGGCACAGGGCGCTCCCGGTTACATAGGGGTCTGGCCTTGGGCAGTTTATTGCTGGTTCCCAAGCTTCAATATCCAGCTCTGCAAAGGAATATTGAGAAGAGTAAGAGGCATATGTCACAGGTCTTCTGTGTCAAAATCTAACATTTTTCTCTTTGGAGGCATGGTATTATCAGAGAGAGGGAGTCCCAGGGATAGAACCAAGGGTACCCATGCTTGGTTTTTCTTGTGAGTTTGGAATTAGGGCATTTGGCCAACCCCACTGAGAGTGAGGGGGCAAGAGGTTGAACCAGCCTATCCAGAGGATCTGTTTCTTTCTTCCTTCCTTGGCCTCTGTCCTTTGCTGTCCTCCTCTTCCTTACTCAGTGGACTCTGGTTCTCTGGGAACTCACCCTGGGGTGGGGCCAGGGAGGAGTGGCCTATCCACTGCTCTGCTTGGTCCTTGGCAGCTTTGCCTACCTGGGCAGATCATAGGATGGACTGGTTAGAAGTCTGCACTGCTCTGATTTCTCTCCCTATGGTTACTAACACAAGTGCAATGTCAAATATACCACGATAAAGCCGAGAACAAGAAAAGAACTGAGGGCCATGTTTTCCCCCCGAAACTGTTCATGGGTTAGTGGCAATTTGTGTGTTTTGTTTTTGTTTTTTTTTTACATAGACTTTCACAATTAATACAGTATAAGGTCAACATAAGTCTGGGCAGTCTCAATAAGTTGGGAAAATAAATGTGAACAAACAGAAAAATTAGAAACTAAAAGGGAGCACAGAATTGCTAAATTTTGTCTTATTCTCCAAGTCCCAGGGGATTCAGAATAAGAGATTCATGAAGAATAATGTGGATCTCTCCCTAAGGAAGGCATGGTACCTCTCTTTCCTACTGTTAACTATAACCCCTCACCTCAGATTGAAATTGTCTTTTTGATTTTTCTATATAAGAGAAAGATAACACCCCAATTTTGGACTACTTGTAGGAATGCTGAAATCAATTTATTTCCTCATACTTAGATATCTTTGCATCCAAGAAATTTTCACAGCATTAGTTAAAATTGGAGATTTTCAGGAACACAACTAAGTGGAGAATTTATTTGATTTGCGATGTAATCTTGTCATGACAATGCAAACATACCTTAGACACAATAGGGAACAAAGAAAGCTGGGACAGATGTTAATATTCTGTCTAGACATAATTTGATTGTGTTTAATGCAGGAACCAGGCACAACATGGAGGATATGGAAATTTACTAACAAGCTTTTAATATCTGATTCTGACTCGTCCAAACAAAGACAAGTCACTACTGAAACTTCAGAAGGCCTTAGTAAGTAATAAGAGTGTAATCCAAATCTATAGAAACTGTACCAAGAAGTAACTATATTTTCTCCTGGGCTAAATCATCTTATGGGACAATTTAGTAAAGAAATATATTTCTTTAATTCAAAATCACTTAAGTCAATACCCCTCTGTAAACAGTCTGATGGATATCCTACATATTTTGGGCAATTCATTGGATGGAATTCCTAACACAAAATGTGTCAAGTTGAAACAGATGTTGCTTTATGGAATTGTTTTCTTTCATTCTGTATTACAAGGAGGTTGGTTAATTGGTTGGTTGGTTGGTTATTTCTCAGCAAACCTTCAGAAGTCAATAAAAACCCTGTGAAGCATCATGCCTTCCTGCAACAGACATTTAATTAAAATGATGAATTAATACAGTATCTTTCCTTAAGTAGGTTTCAGTTAATTGTGTAAGTGAAGCAGAAAAATGTATGCACACAAAAATGAAGGTGGTGAGTACTCAGCGGGAGAGAGAGAGAAGAAATAATACTGCTTGGATGCATGATGATAGCAAGAGATTAATATTAATATTTTGTTAATGATAATAATGTAGTGATTTCTAAAGATCTTTACCTTTTAAAGATATATTCTGAAATGTTTATAAATGAAATGATACCATATCTGAAATTTGCTTTAAAGTGTTTCAGGATGGATAGAGTGGGTGGGATAAAAGTGAAAAAAAAGATCAGCCGTGAGATGATAATTGCTGAAGGTGATGAGGAGCCTTTTGCATATGTTTGAAATATCAACAATAAATAGCATTTTTTTTTAAGTAGGTTCCATACCCAGAGTGGAGCCCAACTTGGGGCTTGAATTCACAACCCTGAGATCAAGACCTGAGCTGAGATCAAAAGTCAGGTGCTTAACTGACTGAGCCACCCAGGCGCCCCAACAGTAAAAAGTATTTTTTTTTTAATGTTAAGGAGTGGTGCCTGGGTGGCTCAGTCAGTTAAGCATGTGCCTTCAGCTCAGGTCATGATCCCAGGGTCCTGGGATTGAGGTCCGGCATTAGGTTCCCTGCTCAGCAGGGAGTATGCTTCTCCCTCTCCCTCTGTGTCTGCCCCTCCCCATGCTCTCTCTCTCTCTCCCTCTCTTGCTCTCTCTCTCTCAAATAAATAAAATCTTTTAAAAATTTATTTAAAAAATGCTTAGGAAAATCCAAAAATAAAATTAAGAAAACAATTCTATTTATAATAACATTAAAAAGAATTACATCCTTGGTAATAAATTTTTTAAAACAAGTGCAGAACTTATAGTACTATGAAAACTAAAACCAACTAAAGAAGATCCGAACAATTGGGAAACCATCCCCCATTCCGGATCGAAAGACTTATTGTTAAGATGACAATATTCCCCAAACTGATATGCAGATTACATGTAATTCCCATAAGAATCCCAGCTGACTTCTTTGCAGAAATCAATAAGCGGATTCTAAAACTCACATGACAGTGCAAGGGATGCAGAATAGTCAAAATAATCCTCAAAAACAAGAACGAAGGGGAAGGACTCACACTCCTCAACTTCAAAACTTACTACAAAGCAACAGTAATTGAAATAGTATGGTTCTGGTACAAGAATAGACACATAGATTGATGGAATAGAATTGAGAGTCCAGGAATCTGTGGTCCATTCATTTTTGACGAGGTACCAAGACCACCATCCAATGAGGGAAAGTACAGTATTTCAACAAAAGGTGCTGGGACAACTGGATGAAGTGGAACTCTTCCCTCAAACAATATACCAACATTACGTCAAAATGGATCAAAGACCTAAACGTAAGTGCTAACACTTTAAAACTCTTTGAAAAAAACATGGGCATAAACATCCATCATCGTGGACTTAGCAAAAGATTCTTAGATATAACACCAAGAACACAAGAACAAAAGAAAAAAAAAGAGATCAATTAGACTTCATCGAAATTTAAACTTTTGTGCCTCAAAGGGCACCATTAAAAAAGCAAAAAGACAACTCATGGAATGGGAGAAAATATTTGAAAATCACGTATCTGATAAGGAACTTGTATCCATAATATATATATTTAAAAACCCTTATAACTCATGAATAAAAAACCACAAATAACTCAATAAATAGGCAACGGATCTGAAATGACATCTTTTTCAAGGAAGGTGTAGAAATGGCCAATAAGTACATGAAAAAATGCTCACCATCATTAGTCATCAGAGAAACGCACATCTAAATGACAATGAGATACCACTTCGCACCCACTCAGTTGGCTAGAATCAAAAAGTGAGATGACAAATGTTGGCAAGGATGTGAAAAGCAGTTGTCATACACTGCTGGTGGACATAAAATGGTACAGCCAATTTGGAAAAGTTTGGCATCTCCTCAAAGGATTAAACATCAAGTTTTACCATTTGACTCAGCAATTCTATTTGTAGGTATATATATTCCTAGGTCTGTTCCCTTAAGAAATGAAAAGCCTGTACACAAATGTTTGCATCAGTGTTACTCACAGTAGCCAAAAGGTGGAAACCACCAAACAGCCATCAACTGACAAATGGATAAACAAAATGTGCTATGGCCATATAGTGGAATATTCTCCGACATGCTACAACATGGATGAACCTTGAGAAACATTATGCTGGTCTCAAAAGACTGCATAGTATATTATTTCATTTATATAAAATGTCCAGAACAGGGAAATCTACAGAGACAGAATGTAGATTAGTGGTTGCCTAGGGCTGGGGGGAGGGGAATAGGGGGATTAGTTACAGTTACAGTTACAAATAGGGGGATGGTAGTTAAAGGGTATGAGGTTTCTTTGGGGGGGTAACGAAAATGTTCTAAAATTGACTGTGGTGATGGTTGCATGTGTCTGTGAATATACTAAAATCATTGAATCATATATGTTAAGTAGGTCAATTTTATGGTATGTAAATTGCAGCTCAATAAAGTTTTTAAAAGATCATCGGAACACACACACACATTTGGGACAGACCTGGGAACATGGCAGGGGCATAGCGGCATAGTTTTTAGATCTTCCCAAATTGAAAAATCAAAACAAGAAATCCATAGAAAACAACAGCAACAAAACTATGGGACAAGGTTTTTTTTACAAGCCCCCAAAATACAAAGCGCTAAGGACAAACCATCGACAGCCAGAAAACATGCTTGGGAGTGTCAGCCTGTGTGCAGAAGAAAGCGGAGAGAAGCCCACTGAGCATGCTCTCCAAATTCCCCCAGGGAGATGATGACTTCCTGACTCCAATTGTTTCAAAGTTTTTGATTAAAAGTCTAAAATTATTTGGCTGTGTCCTTACCCTTTAGAATACAGGGTATTTTTTAAACAAAGATCCTAGGAAAAATAAAACCAATATACACCCCACCTCTGCACAACTTTGTGTCACATTCAAATGGTGGCTCCACCTTCTTCCCCTTATTCTTTCAGCCAGATCATGTCCTGTCATTTTTAGAATTCCAATTCAAACCTCTTCTGAAGAAAGACTTTTAGGATTGATCCTTCCAGATTAACTGCTTCTCCAGGATGACTCAGGATGACCCCCTCCAGTTCTCAAATGCCTAGTTTCTACTGAATTAATTTCCTCTTGTTGAAGTTTTGTGCCTTTTCCAATTGAGCCTGTCCAATAAGATGAGACATTCCTGGAGAGGAGGCTGTTTTGTCTACATCCCCCACTGTGTCTAGGATATTAAGTAGCAAACAACTGGAAGGCAGTTCTAATGCCAGTTCCTGAATGATTGTGGGCAACCAGGGACTTTTCATGCAGCACTTTGAACAGCTCACCAACAAATGCATGATTTCTGCTTGCTCATCAAAGTGCTGTACGTTGTTTTAAAATGATGAGCTATCCTTAAAGAAAACCACAGTGTTCTTCCTAAATAATCCTGAGGAAAGTGTTGAAAATATTGCACTAGGCACAGTAAAGCTCCCAACAGCTTTTCTGTTTTCTAAAACAGAGCTTTAACTGTTTTTAATTTAAAAAGCAAAATCGTGTCTAGGTGAACCTCAGCTAAGTTCTGAAACACATTTTCGGTAGCCCAGTCTGAAGATAATTTGCATTTGGCTGAAGGAGAGAGGGGGATATTATGCAAAGGCACTTGACGGAACATATTTTATAAGGCTGTCCTCCCACATGAAGGGTAATAGATAATACTGATTTGCAATTAACACGCTAATTAATGGACCATCTTTTCCAAACAGTTACAAAGCCTTTCTTTCCATCTCAAGCAGGTTTTGCCTCTCTGGGAAAGGAAGAACCAAAGATGGGCTATTAACACTTTTTTTTTTTTTTTGCAAACTTTTGCATTTTCACTCTTAAAATGGTCTGGTATCATTATGTAACTGTGTGATTAGAGTGCTTAACATTAACTGGACTTTTAATAATGGACAGATTTATAGTTGATGACGGTGACCATTTAAAAGGCAAGGAGTCTGCTGTTAAACTTGGCAACAACCATTTTCAAAAGCAGACTTTGTGAAATCGTGGTGTTGTGTATCTGACGGCCGCTTTTTTCTCCACCGATGGGAAGTTAATTACTCAACACACTCCAGAGAAATCATGTTCTTTAATGGCTAATGCAAATTTCACAAAATAAACTGAAAACGTAATTTGCCTGTCTAATGCACTTCCCTGGAGTCAGTTCGTCCATAATTATTCACTGAGCATTCACAGCTACAGTTGGCGCACCCATTAACCACCAGAATTTATTGCCCACTCATCAGAAACCTCACCCTAGCAGAGAGACCATGTTACCAGTCAGATATACAGATATACCTTTCCTCATGGTAAAATGACAAAGAAGGGAAAGCCTTAAGGAATTCGTGAAGGAAGCTTCTTTTTTTCTACTCCATTCCTAACAAATAGTTCAGCACCCGGGTCTTTGTATTTTCTTTTCTTTTTTTTTTTTTTTTTTAAGATTTTATTTATTTATTTGACAGAGAGAGGCACAGCGAGAGAGGGAACACAAGCAGGGGGAGAGGGAGAGGGAGAAGCAGCCTTCCCGCCGAGCAGGGAGCCCAATGTGGGGCTCGATCCCAGGACCCTGGGACCATGACCTGAGCCGAAGGCAGACGCTTAACGACTGAGCCACCCAGGCACCCCTGGGTCTTTGTATTTTCTTCCTGTAGATCTTCCAAGTTCTACAGAAGCTTGGAATTAAGCACTTCAAAAACTACCAGGCACACCAGAGTGATCTACCCCTGAACTTGGACTTAGCCCATTGCCAGTGAAATTCTGCTCTGATGCTCCGGGGCATGCCAGCGAGGGGAGACCAAGGATGAAAAGCTCTCATGTGAGATCTGCAACAGCCTTGAAGGTCCTTGGCTCCTTCATGTGCCTCACTCTGCCCACACCCTCCAATGACTCCGCTTGCCCCATAGAAGCAAACCTCAAACACTAGCCGGGAATAGAGGCAAACCCCCCAGAACTGGCCCCTGTACCCCGTAACACACACACTTAAGGGGTTGGCCCTTTCTGCTCTGTTACCAGCTTCCCACTTATTCCCTGTGGTTGTAACCATCCCTGGATTCCTTGTGTGGCTTAAGGGTGTCCCAACTATGCCGGCTCTCAGCCCTGCTCAGTCCCTCGGATATTCTGTATGTCCTCGTTGCCTTGAGTGAGACAGACTGCTTCACAGCCGACACTGACTCCCGGAAGCTCCGTCCCAGCGCCCAGCATGCCCCTTCAGTGAGGGACTTAATAGGCATCAGAGGGGAGGTGGAGTGTGGCTGTACCCCCTGAATATATTCCCCAAATTGTCACATCTTCAACAATTCTCCAAAGATAACGTATTGATTATTCACTCCTCTGGATGCAAGATCACGGTGAGATAATGCTAGGGCAGGACCCATGAACACCAGGTCCGTATGTGGTCAGATGGGAGTGGCACAGAGGGTCAAGGAGTGTTCCCCCGGCCCCCAGCTTCACTCCTTGGACATTCAACCCTGGCCAGGCCTCTGCTCAGTGAGAAGAGGGCCTGGGGAAGAGAGGTAAAATCTCCTCTTCTTTGCTTTTTGGTTTTTGTTTTTGTTTTTTCCTCTAGTTCTTCCTGCAGACATCTGTTGGGAAGCTATCTGATGGAGGTGATCACACAGGCATTTAGCTTACTTGCTGATTGTTACAAACCTGACCACCTCCCTATCCTCTCTGCAAACTGTAACTCACAGGCATGGGACCATTGCCCTCAAGAGCGAGACCATTGTTCAGAGGGCAGCCGCAGGCAACGCTGACTCGGAAGGCAAGAAACAGGTGTCCATTCTTCTGTTTTTTAAGGACCAGGGTGTATGTGGGCCTGGTGAAGCAAGATTTCTATTCAAAACTGAGAAAACACTTATTGCCCCTGCTAAGAACCAGGTCCCATATTCAATGCTTTCAATATTTACCCAGAATCTTTTGTTTTGTAGACAACTTGAGTATGGAAGCTTTGATCAGTGTGAATGTAGATTTGATCAAATGTTCACTTGTAATCCTTAACTTATTAATTTAGCTGTAATACATGTTACAAAATATATTCAATAATACATGAATGTAGAAATATTACTTTTTCCATTCTCTTATTTCTTCAGTTTTATTCAAACTCTTTATGTGGTGCTGACATAAGTATCTCTCATTACCAGAGCCAATTTTGAGGCTCTAAAGCAATTTTCTAAAGCACACAACTCTTAGTTCTTGACCAAGCTGACATATCAAAATATCTATATTTCTATATATGGATATAGATATAAATAATGATGATAATGATAATATAGATATATAGATAATATAGATATATTATATCTCTATAATATAGATATATATAGATATAAAATAAAATATATTTATTTTAGAGGGGTGGAGAGGGAGAGAGAGTCATAAGCAGACTCCCTGCTGAGCATGAGCCCGACACAGGGCTCCCTCCCACCACCTTGAGATTAGGACCTGAGCCAAAACCAAGAGTCGGCTGCTTAACTGACTGCGCCCCCCAGGCACCCCAGAGATACAGAACTTTTTGAACAGTGTGGAAAATCCCACTCACATCACAAATATCCATTCTCATAATTAACTAAGTGCATGGTACGTGCTGAAGAATGCTTTGTGCAAGCACACCCTGAATGCCCCTGGTAATCACTATCTTGAGAATGTACAGATCCCATCCTCCCTCTCTATTTCCACCAAGCAGAATATGTAGAAGAATGTGTTATTCAGCATTCAAGATCAGGGGCTCAGGGTGTGACCAACCCAGAGTGTCTCCTCTGTAACAAAGAATGTCTGGGTGGCAGGCCTTGATCTCCTTGGAACACCCGCTGTGCAAGGAGGGAAAGGCTACATACAGATAGTTGCTAGGTTATTTGCTACACTATAAAACCCTGCTGCATGTAGATTCCAGCCTTAGGGTCCACTGGGGTCCACCTACATGCTAAGATAGTTGACTTTTTCATGCTTGAATAATCACTCTATTCCTTTCTTAATCAATCTTTATAAAGCCTGTGTGCTATGACATTCAATAGTTGAAAGTTAAGGTCATACGCTCAGGCTTATTATTAAACCTGTGCCAAATGTCTTCCTTTTCTTTTTTCAATAAATAATTCCTTAGGTGACCTCTACAGATATCCCAAACTGCATTTTTTAAGTCCCCCCCTCCCTTTTTAAAAGATTTTATTTATTTTAGAGAGAGAGAGAGAGAGAGCACACGAGGGAGCACGAGCAAGGGGGGAAGAGGTAGAGGGATAGGGAGAAGCAAGCAGACTCCCCTCTGAGCAGGGACCCCAATATGGGGCTCGATCCCAGGACTCTAGGATCATGACCTGAGCTGAAGGCAGACATTTAACCCACTGAGCCACCCAGGCACCTCCAAGTGCTTTTCAAGTTTAAATGTTGTTCAAAATAAAGTAATTGAGATTGAATCTTTGTAATGACAAGTATTAGGCGACTTTTTTTCTGAGGAGTAAACTTTAAAAGAAGGAAAAACCCTTTCCCTTATGTTAGGGAATATATGATATATTAACTTGTTTGATTATCACAGTGACACACTGAAAGGGTATAAAAGTGAAAGATAATTTTATAACAGAAGAGAATAAACCCTATTCACTGGTAGGGATTTGATGGCTATCAGACCAAAGATTTGGAATAATATCAAATATTATTGAGCATTTATAATATGCTAGGCTCTTTCCTAAGCATTTTACATGAATTAACACATTTTTTAAAAAAGATTTTATTTATTTATTTTAGAGAGAGAGAGAGCGAGAAAGAGCATGAGAGGGGAGAGAGTCAGAGGGTGAAGCAGAATCTCCGCTGAGCAGGGAGCCCGATGCAGGACTCGATCCTGGGACTCCGGGATCATGACCTGAGCTGAAGGCAGTCGCTTAACTAACTGAGCCACCCAAGCACCCTGAATTAACTCATTTAATCAACAAAACAACACTATGTGGCTATACTTTTATTGATCCCATTTAAAATAAAAGGGAACCAAGGTACTAGGTATTTTGTCTAAAGTCCTTGATCTCATATCTCTTACTCATGCTAGACAACTGCATGAGAACATATATTTTGTTCCTTCTAAAAAAGTCTAGAATGTCAATGGTTGATTGCACATTAGAACCACCAAGTGATGACTGGGCCCTAACACAGACCAGCTCAAGCCACATCTCTGGTGGGTGAGGGGTGCTATTTTTTGTAAATGCCCCAGGAGATTCTAAACCAAGTTGAAAACCCTCTGGCTAGATGGATGGTTCTCAGGAATCTAAATGAGATCTTAATAAACTATTACAATATCACCATCACAATCAGTCTCTCAACTGAAACAAGTTGCAAAGTACAGATCAAGCAATGGAGAAGAAATGACAATAGAAATAAAGACACTAGAAGGCAATCCAGAGAGCTGGCGCCATTGTCCTTAGGAACAACAAAGGTTATGGTCTCTCGTCTGCCATGATAGAATTGAGGTGTGTCTCCATGTATACGGCCCCCTCCTGACAAGCATGTTGGCACTTCACTTTCAAATTGTGGGGTCATTTTAATCCATACAAATGATTGCTTCTTACCTGTATTTATTCTACCATTGCACAAACTTGCTTTGAATGAATACCTACAATGCACAAAACACCACGGGGAAATAGGAAAATAGGCAAGATGTGTTCCCCACCCTCAAGAAGCTCAGTCTATTAGAAAAGATAGTAAAATGTTGAGAAAAGTCAATGTAGAAAGGGATGACTTCTAGCCAGGGATCAAGAAAACTTTCCTGATGGAAGTGCTATTTCAGCTGGCCATTGTGGGAAATGAGGGTTCTTATTTTATTTTAATTTTAATTTTTTAATTTTTTTAAAGATTTATTTATTTCACAGAGAGAGAGAGTGCCTGCGAGTGGGGGGAGGGGTAGAGGGAGAGGGAGACAAGCAGACTCCCCACTGAGCGGGGAGTCCCACCTGGGGCTCCATCCTGGAATCCTGATATCATGACCTGAACCAAAACCAAGAGTCGGGGGGTGCCTGGGTGGCTCAGTCGTTAAGCGTCTGCCTTCAGCTCAGGTCATGATCCCAGGGTCCTGGGATTGAGCCCCACATCGGGCTCCCTGCTCCGCAGGAAGCTTGCTTCTCCCTCTCCCACTCCCCCGGCTTGTGTTCCCCCTCTCTCTGTCAAATAAATAAATAAAATCTTTGAAAAAAAAAACAAAAACAAAAACAAGAGTTGGACGCTTAACTGATTGAGACACCCAGGCACCCCATAGTGAGGGGTTATAAAGAGCAAAGAAAAGAACACAGAAGTAAACTCAGAGAATCACGTGAGTCAGTGCGAGGCAGCCCCCTGAGAACAGTGGTTAGGTTCCACTAGCATTAGGTTAATGAGAGGAGGAGAAGGGAGAGAAGCAGCTGAAGTGCCCAGAGGTTCAAGACCTGGCCTCTTTGCTCTCAGATCTATTTCTTACCATTCTTCTGCTCTGTTCAGTATCTCATGGGAGCTCAGGCTGCATTTGCCAGCTCCCCAGCCAGCAGGCCTTCTGCTGTGTTTGCCAGGAGGAAGGGGCAGAAGGCTAGAGGCAGCAAGAAGAGAAGCGCCGTGGGTATGTATAGCCCTTTTCCTGCTCAGACCCAGCTCCAGCACCACCTGTTTCCTCCGTGGCTTCAGCTCCCACTGGACAGGCTCACAGGTGCTTACAGCACTTGCTGGTCACCCTGGCTTCAGTGCTCTGGCAACACCAGCTCCTATCTCTGACCCTCTAGACAATCAGACGATGGGGGTGCCTTACTCAGTCTGGGCTGCTATACTAAAGTACCATAGACTGGGTGGCTTATCAACAACAGGAATTTCCGTTTCACAGTTCTGGAGGCTGGAAGTCCAAGGTCAGGGTGCCACCATGATCGAGCTCTGATGAGAGCCCTCTTCTGGGCTGCAGACTGCCATGTTCTTACTGCATTCTCTCAAGGGGGTTGGGGGGAGGGCTCTTCAGCTAGTCCCATCTGCAAGGGCTCCACCTTCGTGACTTCATTGCCTCCCAAAGGCCCCATCTCCTAATACCACCACACTGGGGGGTGGCTGAAACATATACATTTTGGAGGGAACAGTAATTTTTTGCCCTTGCCAAACACTGGAGTGCTTCACCATCCCAGCGTCATCGTGATAAATTCCCTATATTATATTCTTTGGTGTTCTCTGGGTTTAAACTATCTTGAGTAATTGCTGTTTTTCTAGTTGGATCCTGACTGAATCAAGTGATCATTTCGGAGGGAAAAAAAATCTCACAGGGTCTTTAAGAACAAGAGGATTGCATGAGAGTCTGGTTCCAAGAATAACTCTATCAGTACAGACTTCATGCTTTGAATCCCAAACCTCTTCTGATGCTTCTTGTCTGACTTAGGTAGCATCCCACGTTGCAGACCACAGTTTCTGCCTTACTATTCACTTTTCTCTGGGTTTCTGCAATTCCATTCTCTGCTCTCTGTACTCCTTCTTGTTATTAGCCTTCCTTTTATCCTCCCTGCAGTGTGTCTCCCTGAACAAATTACTGTGGGTCCATGGCTTTGACATCACTCAATTAAGTTCTTCTGAGCCCCAGGTACAAATGTTGATTTTTCTACTGAACATCTTCAGTTGGGTATACATCTTAATGTGTCCAAAATAAAACCTCTTCTTTCCTCCTAGCCAAACTGCTTATCCTTCTTTTTCAACTAGTCTTGGTGTCTGTCTATAAGCAGCAAACTCAGTATTTGTATGTTAGAAATATCTTCATTTCACCTTCCCTCTTGAATGATAGTTTAAATGTGTACAGACTTCATGGTTGACATTATTTTTCCCTTGGTACTTTGAACTTGTTTCATTGTCCTTCGGCTTCTATTTTTAGTAGTTGAGATGTTTACTCATAATGTAATTGCTATTCTTTTAAAGTTGATATGTCTTTTCCCTTTGGTAACTTCTAGAAGTTTCTCTTTGAATTTGATGTTTTGCAGTTTCTCTGGTGGGAGTGCCTTGGTATGGATTTGTTTGTTAATATCTGAGGACTCATTATTTCTTTCCATTCAGAAAAGTTATAAGGCATGATTTCTTCAAGCACTGCTTCTACCCCTTTCTCTTTATTCCCTCCTTTTGACTCTTAGGTAGTCATATATTGGATCTCTCATTCTTGATTCCATGTGTTTCATCTCCCATCCGGTATTTTCCGCACCTCCGTGTTATATTCTTCCTGGTGTCAACTCCAGCTCTCAACAGATCAAAATCCAATGAGGTTTTTAAAACATTGCAATGTCTAAAATTTTCTTATTTCTAAAGTATATGTGTTGGGAAGTGGGCTGTCATGACATCGACACCACTTGTAATGTGGTCCGAGTCTTTTAAACTAATATACTCCTTTCCAGACCACCCAGCAACATTTTTCCCCAACATTTTCTCTTTCTCTTTTCTCATTCCACCCTGCAGTTACATGGGGACTGCTCAGGTTCTGTGTCCCATCCCTCTGGCTTCAGGGACTGGCCTGTGGTCCAGGCCCATCCAGTCATAGATCCTAATCCTGTTAGCTGTAGTCATGGGTTCCGGGATAGGATCACGAAGTGAGCTTGGCTAATTCTTCACTTTTCTCAGTGGAATGAGTGGTAAAAGTTCCCTTTCTTCTTGGGCAAGTGTTGGCAGACTATTTCTTCCAAGAACCAGCTAGCAAATATTTTAGGCTTTGCAGAAGAAGAGGCAAAATAAGGATATGGTGTAAGTACTTCAATGGCAAGAGAGAAAACACATCTCTACAAGAATTTGGTGGACAAAATTCAAAATATAATAATAATGAGAACTATTTTTCATAATATAAGTTTATTAATAAGAGTAATAGAACTCTTTCTTGTGAGATACCATTTTGCTAATTTGCTGAGACGGTATGTATTTCATTATTTAAAATGTCTTTCTGTGCAGGGAAGTGCTGTCAAATACTAATAAAAATCCA
Source organism: Mirounga leonina (assembly GCF_011800145.1). Taxonomy (NCBI): domain Eukaryota; kingdom Metazoa; phylum Chordata; class Mammalia; order Carnivora; family Phocidae; genus Mirounga; species Mirounga leonina. The sequence continues at coordinate 76,862,104 of NW_023270305.1, read as the reverse complement.
TGATTTTATTGAGAACATTCATTCCTTGGAAAGCGGTGCTACAATTCTATGATTCTTGTGATACTTGCATTTAGCATGCCATTGCATTTAAAATGAATCACTTCCAGTGGAGGGTTGGCCGAAGCTCCTCAATTGCATAGCTCAATAGATTCTGCAATATGGAAATTTGCTTTTCGCTTGCATCCAGATTTGACAAACACTGCTAGAACTGCAGGTTGAACTATATATATATATCTCCTCTGCAAATTTGTGTGGGAATGGAGATAACATTCCTTAACTTTTGACAGCGTGAGAAGTGTATGAAGCTGCTTGACACTATGTGTGATTTAAATGTTAGTTGTTACTGAAATGGTTTCGCCACAGTTTAAGGGTTGGCATGTGTTGTTTTGCCTTCTAGTTTTTGGATGAACTCATTAAGAAACATTGTCAAGCCTGCAGCAGAAGTGAATTTCTGAAGCTATTCGATGTGTTTGATAATGGGGGTTCAGTGCCGTTCTTTTTGCTCAAAAATTCCACCTAAGCCCTGAGCTGAAACAGTATAACTTGGCCACTGCCAAGCCCTTGAATGCCACATGGCCAGGCCATTCAGGATAGTCAGCCTCTATCGGACAAAATATTCATGACACTGACACTGGTTAAGCCCATCAGAGTGAACAAGGTCCACTGTTGATTCTATTTGTTCAATAGCACATGAGATATTTATTTTCCACCCAAGCACCTACTGATGAATACTACAATGAGTAATTATAGGTTTTACATTTGTAGATCTGTCCAACGAAGCTCTTTTTCTGCTTCACACATTTAGATCACCAGCACAGCAACACATCTTAGCAGATTCCAGTTCAAGTTGTACTGAATTAGTATTTTCTTAGCCTCTTTGGAAATATTCTTACCTACAGTTCTTCCAGACTACAGGAACTAATTTTTTGGTTACTTCCAGCCATTGATTTCTTAAACAACAACAGCTGAGCAACATTGATCAAGAGCAAAGAAAAACCACCTGAAATCACTTATATTTTTATTTTATTTTTGAGAGAGAGAGCATGGTAGAGGGGCAGAGGGAGAAAGAGAGAGAGAATCTTAAGCAGATTCCATGATCAGCCCAGAGCCTGACGTGGGGCTCGACCCCATGACCCTGAGATCATGACCTGAGTCAAAATCAAGAGTTGGACACTTAACCGACTGAGCCACCGAGGCACCCCAAAATTACTTATCTTTTAGAAAAAGTCTTCAACTCTGTGTGGAACTGTTTCTCACCAAATGGCAATACATTTAAATAGGTTTATTTTCTCTGAACACATTTCCTTGGCTAAGGCTGTCAAATACGGTTTAATTAACTCACCATTGGTAAATAGGTTGTCCTTGCTTAGCTAACAAATGAGCTATGAGGAAATTTACTTTGCAGCCTTATTTTCCTGTTTCATTTTTGTGCAGGAATTCTGCTTGATGAGACTTTTTTTTTTTTTAAAGATTTTATTTATTTATTTATTTGACAGAGAGAGAGACAGCGAGACAGGGAACACAAGCAGGGGAAGTGGGAGAGGAAGAAGCAGGCTTCCCAAGGAGTAGGGAGCCCGATGTGCGACTTGATCCCAGGACCCTGGGATCATGACCTGAGCCGAAGGCAGATGCTTAAGGACTGAGCCACCCAGGTGCCCTGAGACTTTCTTTTTTAAATGTTCTAATTTTTCTAACTGCTGCTTTCTTGTGAATTGGGTGCTAAGTCTGGTAATGCCAACCTATGTCGTATTTATTTAGGATGCTGCAGTGTTATCACATGACAAAAGATGCTTTTTAGATGCTTTGCCATCTAAACCAGTAAAGTCATCTGCATTCTCCTGTGCCTTAAAAGCAGATATTCAAAGCCCACTTTTCTCTTCTTTTTTGTATTTTGGCATAATGAGTACGCACTGGTAATAAAACTTAAGACGTCGGGATCTACGGCAATTGAATGTTGTCGAGTCACAATCGTGTAACTGCCATGTGTGGTGTGCTGGGCAATGTTTAATGTGACGAGTGTCATAGATGGTCTCTGTTGTGCCTACTCAACCCTGCCCTTGCCATGCCGGTGCAACCAAATGAATGAGTGTGTTTATGCTCCAATAGAACTTGATAGACACGGAAATGTATATTTCATATCATTTTCATGTCACAAAATAGTATTCTCCTTTTGATTGCTTTTAACCATTTGAAATGTAAAATCATTCTTGACATGTAGGCAATACAAAAGCAGGAGGTCAGAAGGCTGTAGCTTGTTGACCCTGTATAGTAATCCTAGAACTCCTCTGGGCCATGCTTCCTTTCTTTAGGGGCAATGCTATTCAGGATAAGAGAATTCAAGTGTGCGTGCCTATGTGTGGGTTGTCCATGTGAGTGTGGTAGAGATATATATATATATATAGAGAGAGAGAGAGAGAGAGAGACAGTTATTGAGCTCCCAGTTCTAGGCCCAAAGGTCCCAGTATTTATTGTCCTTCCCTTGATTTTGTGAGTAATTCCAGCTTCCTTCTTTTGAGGACAGACAAGTTTCAATTTTGTCATTTGCAACTGTAACTGTTTTAACAGTACTACTGAGTTTATCGATTGCCAGCAACCTTCACTTGGGTGAAAACATTTGCTTTTCAAATGTTAAGACAGATATAGCTGTAAGAGTAATAACACCACACCTGAAGTCTCCATTATTCTAATCTGATGAAAAACTGCTTCAGGGATGAGGAGGGTGAGTGTGACACTTCTCTTGGTGACCGACTTCCTTGTGGCACCCACTGTTAAGTCACAACCTGCATTTTTGCAACATCTGCTGTGTGTGATCATCTTTATAAGGTGATATAACCCATGTAAAAATAGATATTTCCTTTTTCCTCATTTAGTGAAGGCAATTGTCAGCATGCCTTAGAGACCACATTTTCCGCATAACATTTCTGTTCCTGACAATGTGAAAAATAGGGAGGAAATCGTCAGAAAAGTTCAAAGCATTAGCAAGTCCAGATGTGAAGGATTTTATTGAAATCAACCAATAATCCTATTGCTCGTTATTGATGCTCTCGATCTAGCGTTAGTGTCAAAGTTTTGAGGAAGAACACTTTTTACCAATGCGTATTTGTTGTTGTAAGAGCCAGCTCTTCTGAGCAAACGCTCTAACAAAGACAGCACTGATAAAAGCCAAGAGTGACTGGTGTTAATGGAGTGTCATCTCCATGGCAGGCACTGTGTGTTCTTATACATACTGTCTCCAACCCTCTCAGCAACCCTGAAAGGTATGTACTAGTCAACACATTTTATAGATGGAGGCTAAGTACCATGTCCAGAGCCGCATCGGCTGTGGGGTCAGAATTGGAATCTGCATTCGTTTGACTTTAAATATGAAATGCTGTGCCCTCTCGTCCTCACCCACGGTGTGGCTGCAAGCCATCCTTTGGTAGGGTAATGCAGAGCTCTCTGTTACAGAAAACGTTAGTCTAAATTGCTAAGGAAGGCTTACCATGCCTTCTCATGGTACCATGCATAAATACATCTCTCTTCTCAGCAGAAGGGGACATAAGAGTATGGGCATCAGAAAAATCCTTGAGGGGCACCTCGGTGGCTCAGTCGTTGAGCGTCTGCCTTCGGCTCAGGTCATGATCCCAGGGTCCTGGGATCGGGCCCCGCATCGGGCTCCCTGCTCAGCGGGAAGCCTGCTTCTCCCTCTCCCGCTCCCCCTGCTTGTGTTCCCTCTCTCTCTGTGTCTCTCTCTGTCAAATAAATAAAATCTTAAAAAAAAAAAAATCCTTGAGTGCTCCAAGCTGTCACCAATGCCTATGACAACATGCACAAGTTACAATAATATGTCCTCTTTTTTTTCCAAAGAAAGGATGTTGCCGTGAGGATAAAGGAAGGGTCAGATGCTGAACTGCTCACAGTAGTGACCACAATGTAATCAGACACACATACCTTTATGTTCTATAAAGCTTCAGAAGGCTTCTCAAGCCAACTAAAAGGAACTTCTCAGTAAGAGCTCATACAAATTGTGTATGCAATGTTACAGGCTACTCTACAAGGCTCATGCTTCTTTGTAGTATGACATTGCTTTAATTTCAGCAAACCACAAAGTAAATAACCACCTCTGTTTGATAAAATAATTCAGAAGGATTTCCTTAGGGAGACTTTGGCAGACATCTTCGAAAGGGCTCTGGTGGGTATCTTAGTGTTATTTTTTTTAATTGTAAGAATAGAAACTGAGGGTTCTAGAGGGGAGGGGGGTGAGGGGATGGGTTAGCCCGGTGATGGGTATTAAGGAGGGCACGTATTGCAATGAGCACTGGGTGTTATACGAAAACAATGAATTGTGGATCGCCACATCAAAAACTAATGATGTATGGTGACTAACATAACATAATAAAAAAATTTAAAAAAATAAAAAATAAAAATGAACAAAACAGACAAAAAAATTGTAAGAATACATTTATTGTACCAGAAGAGAATACCCAACCAGAAAAGCCACATTTCTGTTACATAATTACAAGGTCACGACATTCAGATTCTTATCACTTTCAAGTGAGGATAGAAAGTAGGAGTGATCCTCTTTTTTTGTTGTTATGGTAAAATACACATAACATGAAATTTACCCTTTTCACCATTTTTAAGCACATGGTTTGGGGGCATTAAGGGCTTTTGTACTGTTGTGCGACCATTGCCCCCATCCGTTCCCGGAACTTTTCATCTGTCCTAATGACCCATCAACTATGCCTCCCCATTCTCCTCTCCCTCGGTTTCTGGCAGCCACCACTCTACTTTCTGCCTCTATGAAGGTGTCGACTCCACGTGCCTCGTAATATGGAGTCGAGCAGTGTTTGTTCTTCTGTGACTGGCTTATTTCACCACTTAGTACAATGTCCTCAAGCTTCCTCCAAGATGCAGCCTGTGTCAGAATTTCCTTCCTTGTCAAGGCTGAATAACATTCCATTGCATGCATACCACATTTTGTTTATCCATTCATGCACTATGAACATCTGGGTAGTGTTACTTTATTTTAATTTTATTTAGCCATTCACCTAGGGATATCTCTTTTGAAGTTCTTTTCCAGTGAACATCTCCCTTAAGCAAACCCAGCATTCAGGACCCTGGAATATGAAGGGAGGGAAGGCTTCTGGCAATTTCTTGAGCTGCTATGTTATCACTGCTTAATGCTTCACCTTGAACTTGTATAGGAAACAAGGCTTACTTACCTTTAAAATGAAATAAACTGACATCTACTTGTACTGGATCTTCTGTCTGCTCCCCCTTCCCACTCTGGATTTTATTCTGCCCAAACACTTTCGTGTTGTCCCATTAACACTGAAAAATTCCCCATCTCAGCCTGGAGTTCTGACACTGCCTTAAGCTGGAGATCTTCTACCCCCCTGAGGTCTCTGCCTTCCCCTGATGTTGGTAATTGAAAAGCAATCAGGAAGCTGCACATGAAGTACAACATAAAGTAACTGATTTTTTTTAAACATATGTCTAAATGTATGCTGTCCTTCAAAATTATCACGCTCTTCAAAATGTCTGTAGAACTATCTTCACACCTATGTTATGAGTTCTATTATTTTACAATCACAGGGTACTATCATGGCTGCTTACCTCGTCCCCTACTTAATTCTGTCCCATCCCAACCTTCCAAGCTGCTGTCATCGACTAGGGGTCCAGTCAGTGAAGTACAAGTGGAAGATGTGAAGACACGGACTATTTTATGCCTGTGTTTTCATGCATCAGATGCTTGCCTGCTCGAAGTGCTTTACTCAGTGATAATTAGTTGTGTTCCAGAAAACTCACTCAGAGCAGGTCTCATTGTTATAACTCCATGGCTTCATATGCTTACAGGGAAGCCATTTTCTTTTTTTAATATTTTATTTATTTATTTATTTATTTATTTATTTATTTATTTATTTATTTATGATAGAGAGAGAGACAGAGACAGAGAGGAAGCAGGGGAGAGGAGCAGAGGGAGAGGGACAAGCTGACTTCGTGCTGAACACGGAGCCCGACACGAGCCCGATCTCACGATGCTGAGATCGTGACCTAGGCCAAAATCAAGAGTCGGTCATTCAACCAACTGAGCCACTCAGGCGCCCTGGGAAACCATTTTCTTACTGTCTTCTCCCCTACCTTCTTGCTGTGTCACTACATCTCACCCACTCCTGGCCATGTATACCACATACAGTTGTGCAGGTGGTGCACTGATCAATCTCACAATATCACAGACAACATAGATTTATATATTTACTATGACAACTTCCTGCCAGATAGAAGTAAGGTGTATTGAGAAAGAAAGGCTTTTTTCCTGCTTCTTATGAGAATGCCATATTTTGCATTCTCTGCTTCTGAAGATCACATGCAGGTGCTTGCTTACACACATGCACATGCGTGTGTGTGTGCACATACACACACAGAGAATTTTCTCTCCTGACCACTCTTTGTGCCTAAAAATTCTCATTTTAAGCTTTCTTCCCTAATATATAAAGTATCATAGGTCTAAAAAGCATGGTTTAGTGGCTGATACCTAATCCACTGAGTAACTGATTAGTTTACTGTTGTCTTATAGGACAGTGCTCTGACCAAAGTCCTAGGTCAGTTTTCAGGAGCTCATTATTACCATGCTGTCTTCCAGCTCCTTGGTTATTCGAGTCTGGAATAGAGGACTGCCTTTACACTGGACGAGGAAGGATGCTGCTTGTAGGATATGATATGGAGGCTTTGCTCTAAATAATCTCCTCCAAAGGTAGTTTTTAGTACTTATAATTCACTAAAACATCCCTGAACTACAAGGAAACTTGCAGATAGAACCAGGACAACCAAAAGAGCCCTGGGTCTCCCAGGCCCTGCCCCACTCTTGCCCAGCCACGCAGGCAGCACGAACATCACAGCCTGTCCCCTGCTGCATCTGGATGCAGGAGCCCTTCCTAACTCCTGCTTCAGGCAACCCCTACGTTGCTACTGCAGTTGGCATGCATTTGAAACCTCGTCGCCAATTCTGAATTCTAGACCAGGAGTCTCATTAAAATGCAAACACCTGCCCGGAAAAATACTTTCAGTCTTCACTGAGTAACACCTCACGAAAACCTGTCACCCCGGCATATGACATGAGAGTTTTATGTGATTAATTTTTCTCCCCTTTGACCTCTACAATCAACTAGAACTTCCACTGTTCTACTTCTGAAATAACCCTCAAATTTATCTCCATGCCCTTTCTACCATGACTCCTGGCATGTTCCTGCTCCTGTCTACCTGGGCTGTTGTGCTCCTCCCGTGGCCGTTCTTGGTCTGGCTTTTGCTGCCAGGAGACCTGGTGGACAATGGATGCTGCTGCCCTGGGGATGGGGGGTGGTTACACCCCATGTCTACAGACTAAAGACCAGCCCCTGAGCCTAATCGGGCTTGGGAAGATATTTTACAGGTGACACCAGAGTATTTCGTAGAAGAGGAACTATATTTGCTTAGAAAGATAGGAAGGGGAGGCCACCAGGGTATGGACTAAACAAGGGGAAACAAAGTGCACTGCATAGAGATAAATAGGAATTCCAGGGTTGGGGTGGGATTGGAGGGGGTGTCTGAGCATGGGGGGAAGGGCAGAGGAGAAAGGAGAAGACAGGTGTGTGTGTGTATGTGTGTGAAGGGGGGAAGGGACGGAAGACTGCAGATGGCCATCCCCAGGTGGTGCAGGGTCAAAGAACTCTTAGGTGACACTGCTGTACGTGAGTAATATAATCAGATGATGAAGCAAATGGACGGTGGATGGCAGGAGCCAGGTTCTCTCTGGGAGGAGCGGCGGGGTTGGGGGGGGGGGCAGGAGGCTAGAGGGATCCACGTGGCAATGGACTGGAGTTGGAGACATCAGGAGGAACACATTCCGGGACTGGGGCAGGAAATATACAAGCTGAACCTGGAGCACTTGCAGTGCCAGAAAGTAAGGATGATGGACTGGATAATTAAATAATTGGGTATTTATGAATGGGTTTGATGAGGCAAGACTCCCTTAATGGAGAATCCCAGATAATGTATACAGATAGGACTCCCTCAAGGAGGGGGTGCATAACTTCCTGCTTCGCACGTGTAGGCTATGCAGAGCAGCTTTCCTGTAAGGAGGACAGGATAGGAAGGGGACAAAGAATAGCTGTGCAGCAGAGGAACCTGACAAATATACCTTAGCCAGGCCAGCAAGGCCATCAGACAGTCAACAGATCATGTTGACAGGATGAAGTTGACGTGAAGGGACATAAATTCTATGTGAATGCAAGACGTCAATGACAGGGGAAAATGGGGGCCTGGGAAAGCTCTGTACTACTTTCTCAATTTTTCTGCAAGTCTAAAGCTGTTATTATTTTTTTTTTTTTTGAAGTATAAAGCTGCTCAAAAAAATAAAGTGTATTTTTTTTAAAAAAGACTCATAAGAATGGGAATGTTAGATATGCAATTTCAAACTGTTCATTGGCTGGCATATTAAACCCTCCTGCATCCCCAAGCCTGACTGAAGGTCTAGTGCACTCACCCATGCCGGAGTGACGGTGGGGCGGGAAACAAAGACCTACCTCCCGTCTGTCCCTCTCCCAAGACCCGTGGCAGTCATGTCCTCTACAAAGGGACTCCAGGGCAGATACCAGGATCAGTGCCCAGCAGGAAACCAGCAGTGACCTGGGGCAGAACTGGCGTGGCATGGAGGAGAGCATCACGACACACAGCTCCAGAGTAAACCTGGACCCACTCTGCTTTCTCAAATACCTTAGCGGAAGATGTGTCGGCCAAGGTCTCCTCCGGAAAACTATTCTAAGTATTTCAAACAGAAAGAATGTATTACAGGAGATTGGTGACAATGCTGTTGGAAGGCTTAAGAAGACAAAGAAGAGGGATTTTGGAGGCATCAGGAAGAATGGAGTGATACCCAGAGATGAGAAGCAGTGAATGGCTGGGGCTGATCAGCCCTGGAATCACCTGGAAGAGAAGCCTTGATTCTCTGACAAGATGCTCTGGACTGCTGGGGTCTGGAATCACCCACCTTTGCTAGCAAATGGCTAATGCTAGCAACTTCCAGCAACCACTAGCAATGGCCACCCTTGGGAGCCAGAAGCAGAAGATGTGTCTTCCTGCCGGTCTTCCACCAGGACCTCCGAGGGGCAGATCCTGCCAGTGGCTGGACAATGCAGTGAGCGCACTCCCAGCCCCACAGAACAGAACAGAGACCCCAAGTACAGATGGAGGCTGAGGCGAACGGTAAGTAGCCAGCAAAGAAAGTGACCCTTGACCAGGACCTGACGGACTCCTTATTTGTACTAACCCTCAAGGCCTTCCAGAATCTTTCCCCTCCAACATTTGTATCTTCTCTTTTCAATCCCTGCCCCTCCAGCCGACCAAACATCCCCACTGTGTCCTCTGGGATCCTTTCCCTCCCCAGCGCCCCTGTCCTTGCTATTTCCTGAGCAAGACTGCTGCTCAAGGTGCATGAGTAAAAATCTTACCTGAGCTTTCAAATTCTGCTCATGCTGCTCCTATTCTGCCAAACTTCCTCTCCCTGCTCTTCCTGGACGCAGAGGTGTGCTGGTTAAAAGGGAAAAAAAAAAAAAAAGGAGAAAGAAGTAGTAGCCCTGAATTATAGCCACTGCTCATTTCCATGGTATAAACACTCGCGCTGGAGCTGTTGCTACCCAACTTGGGTGAGCATGTACCCGCGGACCGGGTGCCCCATACTCCCAAGGGGCAGTGTGTCTGTCTGGTGAAATTCCTTCACCATCCACAGAGCCTGTCTGTCCCACAGCACTCACCACTTGCTACCAGGAATTACAGTTGTTTCTGCGCTTGTCTTCACTCTCCCGCCAAAAAACATCCTGGCCTAGGGGAAAGGCATGGGCTAAAACCCCATTCCCAGGCTCCCAGCTACTGCCTAAACTCTCGGGGCTTCCGTCCCTCCTCTATTAAACTCAGCCACAGCAACAGCACCCCTATACCACAGGGCTGTTATAGGACTTACAAGAGCCCACATGTCAAAGCACCTGGCGTAACAGTCTCTGGCCTGTGATAGAGGTGTAATGAATGTTGTTTCCTGCCCTTGTTAGGTTTTTAGCAATCCAGGACAGGAGCCGTATTATGATTTTGTTTTTAGTTACCCCTTGGAACTAGTAACTGCTCAAAAATATTCTTGTTAACATATCCATAGGAAGAATGAAGTCCTTGATAGCAAGGGCAAGGTGGGGGTGGGGACTTGAGCCTAGACTTTTTGGGGGAAATGGAGGTGGGCCGGTTGGAAAAAGACAAGGGGAAACAGAGAAGAGGGGCAGAGGGAATGACAGACCCAAGCCCACGGTTTCCCTGATGAGTTTGGAGGGCCTCTTCGGCACGTCCTTTCCCTTGTGTCTTTGCACTTCCACTGGGCACAATGTGTACTATCACCTACTCCCCAGTTCTGGCTTTGGTTGGGCTGGAAATCAGAGTCCCGGGCCACCAACAGCTTTCTTGGTGGTAATGATGGCAGCAGCAGCTGATGACATTTCCAAATACTTACTCTGGTGGGGCAGGAGAACGTGACAATGGTATACAGTGGCAGAAAAAATGCTCAACTAGGAATGTGATTCAGTTTTGTAGAGAAATAGCGTGTATTTCACAATGCGGCCCTGTTTGAATTGGTGGATACCTATCAACTAAACCCTGCCTACTAACCAAATATGCTTGAAATCTACTCACAGCTCCAATCTGATTTTCCCAGTAGGGCGAGTGTCAACAAAATCTTTTCTCACATCTCTGCTCCTCACCTTTAATCTAAAAATCACAGTATCCTAAAATCAGAGGAGCCCAGAGCCCTGCCTGCTCTAGGCGCTTCAGTGCAAAGTCATAGATGGAACCCAAACCCAGAATGTTAATGATAGGTAAACTAAGATTCACAGGCAAAAAGCGATTTGTTCCAGGCTCACAGGTGGGCTCTAGAAACCCTGCCACTGTGGGAACCTAGGCTTCTGGCTCCCACAGTAGGGCTCTCTCTGCCTCCAAAGGAAGTAAAGGAAGTGTCACCCAGCAGCTTCCTTTGATACTTCAGACTGGGATCTGGGCTTCTTGAAAGTAGTCCACTCCATTTGTGGGCAGCATGACAGGATGGCTCTTCCCATGGCAAAACTGCTCAGCATGTTTCCTCCCATTCAGTGATTCTCAGCAAGTTACTGGGGGAGCCCAGGGATGAGGGGAAGGTTGTATTTGAATCACACAATCACAGCATTTGCTCTGTGTAGTTTCAAGGCTGTAACATATGACTGCTTTGATTTATTGCTAGTTGTTTATTATTCTTGGAGATTTCTAATAAAGCTAACACAAAGTATTTGATTTTGGCAAAACGGCCTGGCATTCCAAGGACGCTGCTGGCTCCTCTGATTTCTCCCTGTGGCTGAGTATCAGCACTTCTAGCTAGTAGCTCCCCAACATTTTCTGGGTCTCATCTGACTTGGCATCACAGGTCTGTGCGTACCATCTTTTCTTCTCTGTCAGGGCCAGCTTTCTGCAGCTCCAATGACGAACTTCTGGTATCTGTGTACCTTAGGACACATTTCCTTGTTTGTAGCTGGCATTCAATAAATGCTTATGGAATAAATACATTCAGCCACCACACACGTAATCTGTACACCACCGCAGTTCACCTCCCTAACTACTTGACTATATATACACTCAACAAAAAGCTTGGAATGAAACACATGTGCTGACACGTTCAGTGTTTTTCTAGAGGCAGAGACAAAGCGCGGTTTCATTCCTTCCTTTTCCTGGTTTATCCTTATACCACCAGCATTACGTTTTCATAATAATAACAAACTATTTTTAGAAGAAAGACATCCCAGTCCATCATAGCAGTGAAAAAAGCAACGCATCGGTTTGACTTTAGCACTGTTTAGAGGATTAATAATTTTCGCTGCCGCTATTGTTACTGAAGACAGCCCACAGAACTAGTCAACTTTCTGAAAGAGGCGTTCTAAGGACTTCAAAGACATGGCTAAATTTAGCATAAATATTTCTTTTCATCGCCACATATGACTGCCCACCGCTTGCCACCCGCTGGGCCGGCTTCGGAAACCCAGCGACCGCGAACCCACCCTCGGGTAGGGAACGCACCTCTTAGGTACAGAATCCCAGCTGCACCTCTGGGGAAAATATGCCGGCTCGCGCATGCGCCGCGCCCGCTCCGCCCAGCCCCGCCCCCGGCTCGCAGCCACATTCTTCGAAAACTGAGTTAGCAGCCGCAATTGCGCCTGCGGGGAGAGGGGCGGAGGGGCGGGGCGTTGGGAGGGCGAGGGAGGAGGCGGGGCGGAGGCGGAGTCGCGCGTGCGCGGTGGTGCCACCAGCAGGAAACCCGGCGCCCGGGGGCGGGACCACGCGGGCCGGGGGCAGGGGGCGGGGCTCTCCGGGGCCGCCGCCGCTGCCGCCGCCGCTGCCGCCGCTGCCGCCGCTGCCGCCGCCGTCCCAGCCGCCGCGCATTGTGCAGCAGGCGGCCCCCGCGCGGTAGGGCCCTGGACCCGCGCGGCTCCTGGGGATGGTGAGCAAGGCGCTCCTGCGCCTCGTGTCTGCCGTCAACCGTAGGAGGATGAAGCTGCTGCTGGGCATCGCGCTGCTCGCCTACGTAGCCTGTGAGTTCGCGCCGGGGCCGGCAGGGAGCCCCATTCATTCCCGGGCGCCGCGGTGGCGGGGCCGGGTGCCGGCGGGCTGCGTGCGGCCCCGGAGCGGCCCTGTTGTCCGGTCTCCCGTCCCGCACCGGGCGGGACCTGCGCTCCCTGCTTTCACCCCTTTTCGGGGGTTGCGGACCGGTCTCCCCCTTTCCGCTCTTGTGGCAAAGCAGCTGGCCAACTTGGGCGCAGACCCTCCAGCGCTTAGGCCCCGGCGCGGAGACCGGGCGGCCGGGCGGAGGGGTCCTTGCCCCGGGGCTCTGGGACAGCCGGGCCCCTGCGCGGCGAGACGCCTCCGGCCTCCGCCGACCTCGCGCGCGCGGGCTCAGCCCGCTGCCTCCGCACCCCCCCCGACGCGTGGGATTGCTGTCCACGTCGCCCCGGCAGCCGGTGAGGGTCCAGCCGGCGATTCCCGAGCGTGCCGCGCGAGGACACCCTGGGAACAGCCGCGGCCGTGCCGCCGTGTTGGTTAAGTAGGATAAAAATACTGTTGCCGTTGGCAGAGCCCTCGCTTCGACTGTTTGCTCCGCAGGAAAATTACTCAGCATTTAACTACTGGGGAGCCAAGTGTTGCTGGCCCCCGCCGGCCGGTGGCCGCGCCCAGATGTCCGGGTGCGCGGGGTCCCCGGGGCGCGGCGGGTCGGCCCCGTGGGGAGGCGCAGCGCAGGGAGACTCAGGGCGGCGCTTTGCTGTATACGGTGTGTACGGTTCTTGTCTCAGTCATGACTCCCAGCCTCTGCCTGAGACAGGGCAGGAGGGGCAGTTCGCAGGCAGGTGGTAGACCCTTGTCTTCTTAGAGGCGGAAACTGTCCTTTGCTTGCTTGCTTGCTTTTTTTTTTTTTTTAAAGATCTACTCGATGGGAGTATATTTTAATTGTTGCTATTAATAGTTTACCAACTACCACAGTTGGACTAGAAATAGCTCCCAGTGTGAGCTCCGTTTGAATCCTAGCCACCAGACAGATAACACTCTTAAATCAAACAACCTGCTAACCGGTTTAGTTACCAAGATCTGATTCCAGAGGTGACAGGGGACTTGAGAAAGTGACTTCAATTGAGCTCTAGGAGGACGTGTGTTATTCAGACCCAGGCTGTCCAGCATAGCCCTGCTCTTCCAGGAGGTGGAGCAGAGAAAGCTCCAGCAGGGCTCTTAGATCCTAGACAGTTTGAAGCCGGGGATGGGAATTAGATGTGAGTAGTTTGAAAGGGAGAAAGCTACCCTTAAGTGTTTGTGGTCAATCTTGAGTAAGAAAGCTGACCAGGGGAAGGATCACTTAAAATTGCATAATTATTGTTATGAAATAATAATACCTAAATTTGCTGAGTGTTTACGTGTATGTGCAGGCATGAGTCTCATTGGCTTATTTAATTATCTCAACAATCTTAGGAAATACTATGGTTATTCCCATTTTAGAGGTGAGGAAATTAAGACCAAGAGAAATTAGTAACATTTATGGATGATTACACAGATGACAAACGATAGAGAGCCAAGTTTTGAACCCAAAAAGGCCAGGGATGTGGGGGTAGAACCCAGGTCTGCATCAGGCTCAGTGTTGATTATAGGACTTCTAAAGTTGGACAGAGGTGTTTAGAATTAATAAAAGGGGATCTAGGGAGCCATGGAAAGTTGTTCACCATCCATTGCACTGGGAAATCTTGCCAAGTCCTTACCATTGTCTGTGACCGTGGGTGCCAGGGGACACTGGGAAGTGCCATCTTGGCACTTAGAGCAGTAGTTCTCAAACTGGAGTGTGCATCAGAATCGCCTCGAGGGTTTTCAAAACACAGATTTTTGCCTCCCACCTCAAGTTGTTGATTGAGTAGGTCTGGGATGTGCATTTCTCATAGCTTCCCCTGGGAAGCTGTTGCTGTGGCCTGGGGACCACTGGTCTAGAAGGTAAAGTGGCCAAGAATTAGATAATCATCCCAATGAGGGTTAATTTACAAACTGGTATGAAGGAGAGGAATGCATGAGAACTTATGACAGGGACTCCTGAATTAGAGGAATCAGGGAGGGGCGCCTGGGTGGCTCAGTCATTAAGCGTCTGCCTTCGGCTCAGGTCATGATCCCAGGGTCCTGGGATTGAGCCCCGCATCAGGCTCCCTGCTCCTCGGGAAGCCTGCTTCACCCTCTCCCACTCCCCCCGCCTGTGTTCCCTCTCTCACTGTCTCTCTCTCTCTCTGTCAAGTAAAAAAAAAAAAAAAAAAAAAAAAAAATAGAGGAATCAGGGACATTTGTTTCCATGAGGAGTTGAGGCTCGAGCTAAGAATTGAAGGATGTATAGAATCAGGAGGCCTAGGAGGGAATGTGTTCCAGAAGGAACAGCATGTGCAGAGGTCCTGTGGCAGCCAAGAACAGGGAGTGCTACAGGAATGCAAAGAAGGGTAGTGTTCTGGGCGCCTGGGTGGCTCAGTCGGTTAAGCGACTGCCTTCGGCTCAGGTCATGATCCCGGGGTCCTGGGATCGAGTCCCGCGTCGGGCTCCCCGCTCTGCAGGGAGCCTGCTTCTCCCTCTCCCACTCCCCCTGCTTGTGTCCCCTCTCTCGCTGTGTCTATCAAATAAATAATAAAAATAAAATCTTTAAAGAAGGGTAGTGTTCTTGGAGCGTGAAAACAAGGTACAGTGATGAGGCTGGTCAGCAGACAGGGGCCAGAGTGGGCCAGCTTGGGAGAGGCCTTGGGTCAGCTTATAAAATCTGTGATTTTAGTTTTGAGGGGCTCAAGAATAGGGTGGATCAGTGTTGCTAATGAGCAGGGATGGTATGCCTGAGACAGTGCGGAGGGGTGGGGGTGGGGTGCAGGGGGAACGTTACCGGGCTCCTGATTGGTAGTGTCCAAGGACACTGAAAATATAAGTCAACAGGGAGCCCATTGACAATCTTGCCCTTCCTGTTAGGAGTGAAATCTCTTTGAAAAAACTGTCCACACTCCCACTTAACACACACCCTCAGTCCCAGTTCTGGAAGTGCACTGCCTGTTTCTCTCTCAAGTTCTGCTAGTCTTTCTCCTTCCACTTGGATCTTTCTCAACAGTTTTTTTTTTTTTTTTTCTTTTTTTGCCTACTTGGGCCAGAGTCTCCCTTCCTCCTCTCAGTGAACATTTTGGACCATGCTTAGGGGAGTGAGACCGTGCCACCTTGCACTGCACACGCCTGTGTTTTCTTCTCAATAAAATTACCGATCCTTGAGGACAGGGATTGTCTCTTAAGTGTTTCAGCCCTGGTAGCACTTGGATCAGTGCTATTAGCTCTTTGGAAGAGCTCAGAGGTCTGATTGAAAATCATGCCTACTTACTAGGCAGAGGCTCCCCAGGCAGAGGCTCAGCTGGAATTACCTTTCGTGTTTTTTTAACATGCAAATAGTTTGAAAAGTCAATAGCCTCTGCAGGGTTTGTTAGGCAAAACAGAGTCCCTTCCTCTATTTTCCCCCACCCAGAGGCAAGCCCTTAACTTCTGTTCGCTGATTTTGATATTTGTCTTTGTGCCATAGAATGATATGCTTGCTGATTTGTCATTTGTAGGTATTACCTAGTGACTTTATTCTTTGGAAGATGATTGTTTATTCTCTTAACCTGCCCTACCCGCCCCACCATGTTCACCATCGCCAGTGTAGATGTGGTGTAATTTTGAGATAAACATTTAGAATACGTGTGTTTGACTAAATGCTGTTCTGATTGCTAGTGAGGAATGCTGTGCGTGACTTTTTGTTTTCCCTGGAGCTAATCATTGACTTTTCTTTTCTTTCTTTCTTTTTTTTTAAATTTTCTATGTACTATTTCTGATTCAGCTCCAAATGCTTTGTCAGTTGTTTGCGTCTTTCCCCAAGATGTTCAGGAGCAGCAGGACCTTTTGACGGGGTGCCTTCCTGAAGAAGGGCCCCCAGAGCCTTCAGACCTGCCCTGCCCATCACAGACGCACTGTCCCCTGACTTCCCCATGCTTATTTCACACTTCTTTCACTTGGACGTGCATTGAAGGAGAATCTTGAGACCATCTAAGTGTCTTTCTTCACCTTTACTTGATAGATTGATAATGTTGAATTCTAGAAAAAGATTCCTTCAGAACTTTTCAGGAATTGTTCCTTTACTTTCTGGTTTCTAGTGTTGACAAGTTGTTTCAGCAAGTTGTTCCGTCCCTTTCCATGGGACTTGTGTTTTCCTTCTGGAAGATTGCAGGATCTTCTTTTGGCCCATGATAGTCATCGTTGACCACCTCTTTCCAGCTTTCTGTCCCCTGGCCTTTTCCTTACTCTCAGACCCTGGCGGCCTCCTGCAGTCACCGTGCCCAGGAGTGGAGGCGGGGACCCTGCTTCACTTCGGGGCCCAGTGAGTAGTCATGAACGTTTCCTCCCCTCTGGCTTGATAACCGGCATCATTCAAGGTGATGGTGCTCAGTGCACAGCCCCCCAACTCCCTTAGAGTGACATAAACTTGAAGAATGCATCTTTGTTTTTAAGCGTCCTAGGGTCTGGGTCTGCTCGTTGCTGCAGCTCAGCAGAGCCTGCCCTGACCCACCTGTCCCCTGTGGTCTGAGGTGCATGAGGCCCGCCTTGCATGCCTCTGTGCCGTGTGTGCTGGGTACTGCAGAGCCCCCTGGTAATCCAGAAACTCTTCCATTTCAGTTCTGGGGATTTTCTTAAATTATTCTTTGGTTGTTTCCTTTCCTTTGTTCTGTGTTTTTTCTCTCTGGAATATTATTATGCTGATGTAGTATTGCCTACTCTAGTCCTTTTATTTCCTATTTTCCCCCCATTTTAAAAGTTTTGCTCTACTTTTTGGAAACTTCCGCTTTGTATTTTAACGCTTCTAGTGATTTTTAAAAATTTTTAGTTTTGCTATCGTTTTTCCATTTATAGGAGTTCTTTTTTTCTCTGGATTAAAAAAAAAAAAACTAAAATGTGGTCTTCATTTCATGGTTGTATTCTCTTCTTGGAAATTTTGTTTGCTCTTTCTCACTAAAGAGTCTCTTCCCTCCAGGTCCCTTCCCACTTTTCTTGTGCGAGGCTTTCCTTGGCATTCTGGTGGCCCTAGGTTTTCTGCTCCTGTTTGGGAGGAGTACCATAGGTCTGTCCTCTGGTCTCTGAGCTCTGGTGACAAGGCTCTTCCAGGCTTCTGCCGGATGGGGAGCCTCAGCTGCCTGTGTCTGGGGGCCCAGTGGGTACAGGGCTTCCCGTCTGAGCAGTACTTTAATCAACATCCCAGGTGGACCTGGCTCCCCAGTCCGAGACCCCCTCCCCAGAGATGGGGCTGCCCGCCCATCTTTTGCCAGGCTGGGGAGTGGAGCTGCCACTCGTCCTGTTGTTTAGACAAATTTGAAAGTCAGACCCTCTGTCTCAGTGGCTTTGTCACCCCATTTCCAGATGCACCAGGCATGACCATTCCTGACCCCCCCGGGGTGTGGCCCGGCCTTCCCCACTGCCTGCCTCTGCTAGCCTCGTTCTGTTACCCTTTACCCATCTACCTAGGCTCAGACCTTAAGCAAGAATGAAAAAGAAGTCTACCTGCTGATGTTGTGAGTTTAGGAGCCATTATTTTTACCTTCAGCTCTTGAAATCTAGAGTTGTGATGTCCAGTAATATTCACTTAATTTTTGGTGTATTGTGGATCTTGCGGTAATGACACTGCATTTGTGGTACCTTTCTATCCTATTGCTCTTATTCCACTGAGGAGGAAAGCTACTGAATGAAATCCTGAAAACCATACAGAAACATGTTGCTTGCATTTATGGGAACAGACGTCAGCCTTGTCTGAGTTGGGCTTCCCTTAGAATACTTTTGCCCTTAAGCTGACCAGCCCCACGTGGCTAAGGGACTGTCCTCGTGAATTCCTCAGTAAACATCCACTGGCCTGCTGCCAGGGAGACACAGGGAGTTAGCATCGTGATGCCAGCAGACTCCAGGGAGAACAGGTAGGGGAAAAACAAGCAAACAGTCCAGGTGCTGGTTCCGATTCACCTGAGCGTGCCGATCAGCTCGCGCTTGTTAAATGCAGGTTCTCAGGATCCTCCTGATACCCACCAGGCAGGGGCCTGGGAATCTTCCTTCCATCCCTCCTTGGGGGTTGGGGAGGGGCACCTTGAAATTGTGTTGGGCGCTCATCATTTTAAGAATTTCCACACCTATTTTCTATTCTTTCTATTGAAAGAATAATCAACAAACACCCAGATCCTCCTCTGCCCATATTTACTTTTTTTCCCCCACATTTGTTCTTTCTCTCTGTTTTAATGTATACATTTTTTTGGTTGAAATATTTGAAAGTTGCAGACATAATATTACTTTACCTTTAAATACTTTAACGTAGATCTCCTAAGACTAAAAGCATCTTCTATATAATCTCATACCCTAAAAATTAACATAAATAACATTGTCTAACATACAGTCCATGTTTGAATTCCCCTAGCTGTACCATCCACGTCTTTGATACCCTTTTCTGGGTTTTTGTTTTATTTTGTTTTGTTTTAACTCTAGGATTAGTCAAGGTTTATGTGCTGCATTTATTTGGCTGTTAGATCTCTAACTTTTTTTGATTTTTCATAACACTTACCTTTTAAAAAAGCGCAGGCCAGTTGTCCTGTTAAACGTCTTGAATTCTGGATTTATCTGATTGTTTCCTTACAATTAAATTTGGCTGGACATTTTTTATAATAGTGCTTGTTGATTTGCATTCCGTCAGGGTGGTTGCACCCTTCATCATATGTTGGATGCCTGGAAGGGCTGGCCGTCACCGCACTTCATTTTAAAGGTGCCTTTTTCCTGTACGCAGTCCCTGGGGTGATTCTTGGAAACCCTGAGTATCTTCTTGTCTGGCCCATGCATTTAGTGGCCATTGGTGGTCCTTGCCTGGATCAGTTTTTACTTTGGGAAATCCAAAATGGTGATTTTCTGATTCTGTAAGCCCTTCTGTGTTTATAAACTTGTGTTGTTCTGGAAAGAACTTGCCTCCCTCGTTCATTGCTCACTCTCTATGGTAGTTTCCTGTGCCTGCTCTAAGAAATTGCGACAAACTAGGTGGCTTTCATATAGGAGAAGTTTATTATCTCACAGTTTGGAGGCCAGCAGTCTGAAATCAACGTGCTTGCAAGGCCGCTCTCCCTCTGAAGGCTCCTTCAAGGCTCCAGATGTTTTGGTCTGTGGATGCATCCCGCCATCTGCCTCTGTGGGTGATCACATTGCCTCCTGTCTGTCACATCTCTTCTGTGCCCCGTATGAGGACACTTGGCACTGGATTTAGGGCCCAACTGGATAATCTAGAGTGATCTTTGGTCTCAAGATCCTTACTTATATCATACCAAGTAAGATCACATTCAAGGTTCTAGGGATTAGGATATGGACATATTTTGGGGGAGGGGGTCACCAATTAGTTCACCCCTGCCCCCTTTCAAAAAAATCTTTGTGGACTCATAGATTCTTTGAGTCTTTGAGCACTTCCTTGATCTCCAGATGTTCCAGGCTTATCTTGTTCTTTCTCTGCCCCAGTCTTGGAATTAGCTATTTCTTGAAGGAGTCCTGCTTGTTTTCACTGGGGAACATTGTTAAGGAATCAGGACCTGGGCCCTGGTTGTGTGCATTGCCATCGATGTGTCCTTGCTCCCATCTCTTTCAGGGGACAGAGCCAGGAAACGTACACACTTTTTCCAATCATGAGTTTACGCCAATATGCCCAATTTAAATCTTAACAGGTTTCTTCCTTACCTTCCCGTATTCCATATTGCTGTGTCCTTTTTCCCCACTGTGAAAATCTCATTTCTGACATCAGTAAAAAGTCATTGACTCTACACCATACAGACAGAACGGTTTCAGAATTACTACGTCAATACCGTACTGACAACAAACTTAACCAAATTCAGGATTTCTCTGTAGTTCTTTTTGTCCTCACAATATGTCCCACTGAGGATGTTCAGTTAGAGTATTATGTTCAAAAGCTACTTGTGATAATTTTGTTTAATACCCGATACAAGTCAAAGTTCATTTCTTGGTTTGTATTCAGTTTTCTTCTTTCTGATAAAGTATTTAAACCATATACGTGGTTCAAAAGTCAAAGTACCTAAAAATTAGCTGCTTGGGGAAATCTCGAGCCTTCTGCACCCTTTCAGTGTGTTTTATCCATCTTTCTGCAGATACTAACATTAGTCTGTGTGGATGCTGCCCTTACTATGGGTGTTGACCCAGCAGGTAGCATCCTGTGCAGACTCTTTGCCTCCCTTTCGCGGAGAGCGAGCGCTCTGCCGGACGCATGCAGACGCGCCCTCGCTGTTGTACAGCTGTGTTACAGTCCCGTGTGCACGCACCTGTCTCCTGCGGAAGGCGTTTCAGTGATTTCAGAGATGTTGCTGTCACAAAGGCTGCTGCAGCGAAGAAACCCGTGCACACACTCCCACCGGGGCCGCTGGTTCTCTCGGCCTCCCCAGCAGGGGTTGTCGGCAAACGTTTGCATTTTCACCAGTCTGAAAAATGGCATCTCCTTGTTTTAATTTGTGTTTCTCTTACTGTGAGTGTCATGAAGCATCTTTTGAAATGTTTAAGGGCTATTAATGTATCTTCCTCTGAGAACCGTTTATGGGTTTGCTCATTTTTCTATTGAGTTGTTGGTTCTTTTTTTCCCCATTCATTTTTTTTTTTTTTAAGTAGGCTCCACACCCAACATGGGGCTTGAACTCACGACCCCGAGATCAAGAGTCACATCCTCCTCCCACTGAGCCAGCCAGGCTCCCCTCTTTTCCAGGGACTTTTAAGAACCCTTTATATATGTGTTAACTGTTCTCTGTGAAGTGAATGGCAATTATTTTCTCATGCCTGGTGTGGTGTGGAGAAAAATATATTTGGTCTTTGTCCCCTGTGGGCACAAAGCTGCTAAAACTCCTGGGATTTCCTGAGTGATAGGAGTGTCTTTTTTTGCTCATGAGAACCCCTCTTTGATCACACCTGAGTTGATGCCAATGAAGTGATTTAGGGTGGGCTCCTGGGTAGCCAGGATGGGGCCGGTCACAAGAAGGATCCCACCCACCAACCTCCAGGAAGGGAATGGGGTGCTGGAGATTGAGCTCTACAGAAACTTGGACAGTGGGATTTGTAGAGCTCCCCAGTTGTGGAATGCAACGGGGGACTGGGAGGGTAGTACGCCAGAGAGGGCATGGACGGTCCAGTCCCCTCCCCATACCTTGCCCTGTGCATCTCTTCCACTTGTCTGTTTCTGAGTTGTATCCTTTATAATGAACCAGTACGTGTAAGTAAACTGTTTGCCCGAGTTCTTGGAGCCATTCTAGCAAGTTACCAACCCCAAGGATGGGGGGGATCATGAAAACCCCCAATTTATAGCCACTTCATCAGAAGTATAGGGACTCGTGATTGGTGTCTGAAGTGGGGGCAGCCTTGTGGGACTGAGCCCTTAACATGGGTCTGTCCTAACTCTAGGTTGTTAGTGTGAGGTGTGAGAATTGAATTGAATTGTTGGACACCCACATAGTGAGTGTCCAGAGAGTTGGAGAATTGGTTGTTAGTGTGGGGAAAAGCCACACATTCGGTGTTAGAGGTGTTCTGAGGGTAGAAACAGATTTTAGGACCTGGGAGTCTTTATTTTCAACAGCTTTCCTGCCCCCCCCCCCCACACACACACACACACACACACATAGTTCTTAAGACACTGGCCAAGGTGTTTGACGAGAGAAATGAGACTAGGGACTGGGAAGGAATGGGCATGCCCTCAAGGCCCAGGGGTTGGTACTTCAGAGGATGAATAGGATTTGGACAGTAGGGTTGAAGGTGTAAGTGCCAGCATGACCATGTACATGGAGGTGACAGTGCAAGGAGCAGGTCCTTCTGGTCCTTAACGGCAGCATTTGAAGTCTGCCTCCACATAAACTTCATTCAGTGAGCTGAGTAGACAAACATTTGATCAAAATTCATGCAGCATGAGAAGTTAGAGATTGCAATGAACATATTTCAAAATATGCAAGCATTAGGGCAGGGCCAGATAGAATCAGCTTTGCATTTGGGGTCAGCCCATCTAGCCTGGATATTGCACTCTCCCGCGGGTATCCCGCTACCTCGTGTAGATGCTTGGGCAGGTTTTAGGCCTGGTGTGTGGTAGCGCTGTGTAGGCCGGGATATCAAGAGCCTGGTTGTTGTGATGTCGAAGAGCTTTCCTGAGTAGATGTTTAACAGGCAGGCCCGGTTGCCAGATTCTCCATATGCGTTGAATCCACGTTAATGCCTACTCCCCACCCCCACCCCCTTTTTTCCTTGCTTTATGTTCTACAAATGTTTGGGTCTTAGGAGCTCCTGCAGGCTACGTGTGAGAAGAATGATTCCGGGTTGGCCGTTTTTGGAGAAGGGCAGTTTCACTTGCCCTCATTCGACTCATTCTGTGGCTTGGGGACAGTCATCTATCTAACCCTGCTGTTTCATTTTTATGCACTTGCAACAAGGAGATACTGTGTTCTCTTATACCTTGCAGGTACTAATACTTTTTAGAAAACACTATGAGGAATTGACAGAATTTCTTTAAAGAGATGATAGCTTCACTTGTGAGCCACCTGGGAGAAAAGATGTTTCCAGGGATAGGTGTGAGAAAGTGATGTGGGGGGGTGGGGGGCTGTCCTCACGTAGGAAGGGCAGTGACAGCGGGCAAGCAGGTGCTCCCCAGGGGTGGCCAGGGTGTTCTTTCTCTCCCTTTCATTCAGAAGGGCAAGGAATGAATTTCAGGTTAATCCATGAGTTTCTTTGAGTTTTTGGTTAAGCTTTCTATTTTTCTAACCAAAATAAATAAGTGCCCTAAAGCAGCAGCAACAAACACTTGAATTCCCCTTACCATAGTCTTTCTCAGAAAGAGTCTGAGCATCTAGGAAAATGAAAACAATTTTGTTAGGGTGTTGAGGCCTTGGAATTTTATACTTAGTATCTGAACATTTTTATACTCTTTCTGAAAACAAGCTGTTTCTAAGTTAGAATTCAGTTGACATATGTAATGTAAGTGATCTGAGTTTCATTTATTTATCTGTTTTTAAAGATTTTATTTCATTTAGAGAGAGAGAGTCTGCCCCACACGAGGGGCAGAGGGAGAGAGAGGATCCCAAGTAGACTCCCCACTGAGTGGGGAGCCTGACACGGGGCTCGATCCCTGAGATCATGACCTGAGCCAGAGCCAAGAGTTGGACGCTTAACCGGCTGAGCCACCCAGGCATCCCTATTTATTTATTTATTTGTTTATTTATTTATTTATTTATTTTTAAGATTTTATTTATTTGACAGAAAGAGACACAGCGAGAGAGGGAATACAAGCAGGGGGAGTGGGAGAGGGAGAAACAGACTTCCTGCCAAGCAGGGAGCCCGATGGGGGGCCCGATCCCAGGACCCTGGGATCATGACCTGAGCTGAAGGCAGACGCTTAATGACTGAGCCACCCAGGCGCCCCCCTATTTATTTATTTTTAAAGATGTGAGCAGACTGGTCTGTTACACCGGCAACAGAAGATTAAAGGGGTAGGATGGCTCTGTTGGAATCAAGTGAAAGAATCACATTAATCTGACACTGTCAGGGGCCAATGGCAGTCCTTGTGGAAATGGTTACTAGTGAGTGATAAGGGGCCATAAATGGTGGTTCTCTCTGAAACTTGCATGTAGGCAAATCAGGATCTTAGTTCTGTTCTTCCTCTTAGTTTTTTTTTTAATTTATTTTTGTAGAATTTTATTCTGATTCCTTGCTCTCCTTAACTCCCAGTTCCTCTTAGTTATTTAAAGGACAAAATTTCTGTCCTAGGCCCTCAAAGCAATGAAAGCCCCCCCCTCCCGCTTCTGCCACTGATGCAGGTGCAGAAATGCAGTGTGAGGAGTGACCTACTTAGATAATGCTACTGTCTTGCAGTGAGGCACGGGGGAGGATAATCTCCCCATTTTATGTATGGGGAAACTGAGGCAGAGGGCAGTTATATGACCTGCCCCAGCTCTTAGTCTGGTACTCCATGGTGGTATAGAAGGACCTGAAGGAACCCCGAGGCTGCACCTACCCCATCTCTTAGCTTCAGTATAGACTTTTAGTGACACTTGTCCTGAAAGAATTTGCACTTTGAAGCAGCCCTGTTGGGTGCCTACAAGATGGAAGGGCAGGAAGTACTCTAGAGGATCTCTGGGCATTGCCCTTGTCTTGTTGGTGGGTAGTCAGCTGGCTTCTGGTCCCCTTATTTGGCCCTGCAGTAGGGGTCCCCCCTCTTCCTTATGACTCTGACCTGGTTGATGAGCATGGTGGGCCCAGGTGGCTGCTGGGTAGCTTGTCTGCACTGAAGCCCCCACAGCCCCGATGCCCCAGCTTGGGTGGTTGGAAGGCCTGTCCCTCTGTTCTAGCAGGTGTTCTGTCCAGGCTGGGGTGCTGAGTTTACAAGGCCCACAGGCCTTCTGAGCCAGAGTAGCAGGTCTTGTACCTGCACCTGCCGGCTCACCTGCCTGGTCCCCCACCACTGAGCACCTGAGACCTTTTTGAGGCCTCTGAGGCACCTGCCCCCCCTCAAGCTCCAAACACTTCCTCCCCCACCCCACCTGCCTGCCACACCCACTCTTACCCTTCCCCCTTCCACATTCCTACCTCCCCCTTCTCACATACCCACCTCACCTAGTCCCTGGTACTCCCCCACTGTCCACTCACTTCCCTCTTCCTCTCTTCCTCTCCCCCTCAATCTCACCCCTTCCTCTAAGGAACACCTTACTCTCTACC
>NW_023270305.1:76644862-76836756 GCF_011800145.1 Mirounga leonina | reverse complement strand
CCCCTCCACACTCGCCCCTCATCTGGCTTCTCCCACATGCCCCTTTCCTCATGTTCTCCTGGACTGTGCCATCCCTGACAAGGGCTGTGTGCAGAAGGCTGGCATTTTCCAGGCCTGTTAGGGTGACCTACAGACACAGCCATTCCACGTGATTCTGACCCTGCAGATGGCCACCCCACCAGTGGGAAATCCGCACACTGGTTCCAGGGGCGTGGCCTACCTGGCTGCCCTCTGGGTGACACCAGTGGGCACCGTGGTTTGAGATGTCCCTCCTCAGTCCCTCCCGCACCTTCTTTCCCTCTCCACCTCTTCAAATACAAAATGAAAAGGCCGACTTAAAAGCATCGTCCAGATTTTTAAACTTCCCATTTAAAACTAAATAATTTGTAAATAGGGAAATAGGGTACTCAATGTGGAAAAACTTAGAGAATGAAGTACAAAGATAAAATTTCAATCCTCACAATTTTAGCATATTAGAAATGTCTTTCCATACAGAAATAGTGATGTCTCTTCATTTGAAATGAGGTCTTTCTTTTTGACCCTCAGTAAAGTTTTATAATTTCTTTCATGTAGATTTTGTATATTTTTTGTGAAGTTTATCAGGTTTCTCTTTAGCATTCTCAGTAGATCCAATAGCAAATATATTATTAACAAAGCAACTTTTAACATCAGGCTGTAAAATTACCCCCAAAGTTGTATTCCATTTTTAAAATATTTCTCCTTTGTGCTTTGCACTAATCCTTATGTATACATACTCTTTCTGTCTTGTTCTTAATCATAGTGTTCTACTTTCTAAAAAAGGTTATTACACCTTTATGCATTACATCATATTTTCACATTCTGGGTTTGGTCACATGAGCTCCTTTCTCCGTTTAGAAGTTGCAGTGAGGAGTGTGAATTTTCCTTTTCTTCTTACCTACTTTAAAAAAATTCTTTTTTCTGATGTTCTTTGCCTTCAGTATTCTAAAAATAGATTCATCCCCATTTACTACCAGACTTAATCGGTGGTGTTCACTGGAAGCTAGTTGAAAAGGAAGTGCTTGTACAGAGCTGTTGCTTTGTCAGTTTTCAGCAGATTCATCACTCACTTGGCAGCAAAAGGCTATTGAGTGGCCTGCTCTGTGCTGGGATCTGGAAATTCACACCTTCTCCTGACTTTTGTTTCCACCGGGAAGTGGGAAGTGATTGGTCAGAAGGGAAGAGCACTGGGTCAGTTTCAGAGTGAATCCACAGGAAATGAGGTCTGTGATTGTGATTTAGGCTTCGCCGGCTGTACCAGGGATGGTACACGCAATGCTTTCATCTCTCCTGCCCGCAGCCCTGCGGCTGGACTGGGAAGGGAAGGATAGGATTCGCCCTTTGCTCTCCTTTTTCTTCAGTGAATCCCTTTCTTCTTTTTGTCAGAAAACTAAGGAGATGCCTTTATTTCGTAGCCTCAAGGGACATCTATTTCATTTTCTATTGTCGGAGAGAAAATATTGCCATACTTCCTTAGGTTGAGCCTACATCTTTTTAAGTGGGAAAAAGCAAAAGAAATGCGGCAACTTTGTATCATGCTAGGCATCTCTTGGTATCTGTGAAGCCACAGGAGGGGAGAAGGAAGAGTCCACTTTTTGTCACTTATATCTGTCCCTAATGTGATTTGAAGAATCAAAGTGCTTGTTTGCTTTCTGGGGTGGTCTGGCATTTTTCTATCTTTTTTTGTGCCTGTTTTTCTAAACTTGATATTACTGTCTAGGAGTTCAGATTAAGCAGTTTTTGAATGTTTAATTAAATAGTAGTACTATGGGGGCACCTGGGTGGCTCAGTCAGTTAAGTATCTGCCTTCGGCTCAAGTCATGATTCCAGGGTCTTGAGATTGAGCCGCACATCAGGCTCCCTGCTCAGTGGGGAGTCTGCTTCTCCCTCATCCTCTGCAGCTCTCTCTGTCAAATAAATAAATAAATCTTGTGCTCTCTGTCAAATAAATAAATAAAATCTTAAAAAAAAAAAAGAACTGTGCACTAGAACCTTGAGAATATGTTTGAGTGGAATGTGTTTACAAATTTATTTGTGTCCTGATGTGAAGAGGCAGAAGTGATTTTCTCAGGTGAAGATTTGAGGACAGAATGCATCTTAATTCCAGCTGCAAGAAATGGACACATAATGATAATAACATATGGTAAATATCATGGTAGCTTTCTGTTGATAGATTGTTGCCTCTGAGTATTGACTTGAAGGACCTGGAGAAAACCAAGATATTTTATGATGGTTAAGAGTAAGTTACATCAGGAAATCCAAATCAAAACCTCAGTGAGGTACCACCTCACACCAGTCAGAATGGCTAAAATTAACAAGTCAGGAAATGACAGATGTTGGCGGGGATGCGGAGAAAGGGGAACCCTCCTACACTGTTGGTGGGAATGCAAGCTGGTGCAGCCACTCTGGAAAACAATATGGAGGTTCCTCAAAAAGTTGAAAATAGAGCTACCCTACGACCCAGCAATTGCACTACTGGGTATTTACCCGAAAGATACAAATGTAGGGATCCGAAGGGGTACGTGCACCCCGATGTTTATAGCAGCAATGTCCACAATAGCCAAACTGTGGAAAGAGCCAAGATGTCCATTGACAGATGAATGGATAAAGAAGATATGATATATATATACAACGGTATGTTATGCAGCCATCAAAAGGAATGAAATCTTGCCATTTGCAATGACGTGGTTGGAACTGGAGGGTATTATGCTGAGCGAAATAAGTCAATCAGAGAAAGACATGTATCATATGACCTCACTGATATGAGGAATTCTTAATCTCAGGAAACAAACTGGGGGTTGCTGGAGTGGTAGGGGTGGGAGGGATGGGGTGGCTGGGTGATAGACATTGGGAAGGGTATGTGCTATGGTGAGCGCTGTGAATTGTGTAAGACTATTGAATCACTGACCTGTACCTCTGAAACAAATAATACATTATATGTTAAAAAAAAAAAAAAAGAAGATAGCAGGAAGGGAAAAATGAACGGGGGGAAATCAGAGGGGGAGACGAACCACGAGAGACTATGGACTCTGAGAAACAAACTGAGGGTTCTAGAGGGAAGGGGGTGGGGCATAGGTTAGCCTGGTGATGGGTATTAAAGAGGGCACGTACTGAATGGAGCCCTGGGTGTTATATGCAAATCATGGAACACTACCTCAAAAACTAATGATGTAATGTATGGTGATATAACATAAAAAAAACTAATGATGTATGGTGATTAATTTAACATAATAAAAAAATATATTTATATAAAAAATAAAATAATGAATATATTCAGCAATAAAAAAAGAGTAAGTTACAGTTTGGATACTAAGGTGCAAAGGGCATTGATATATGTCTTTTGGGGCTTAGTTTTAATTCACAGTTTTAACATTCTAACAATATGGAAGCATTTGGAAGATCCCTTTCCCTCTGCCCCCTTCCAGCTAACCCTTTTTCCCTTCCTGTCAGTTACTGGTTGACATTTTAGTATGTCTGTATGAATCATCTAGATAGTTCCCTCTGCATTATGTATTCATAAAATATATTTAGGTATTTTTTTTTAAAGATTTTATTTATTTATTTGACAGAGAGAGACACAGCGAGAGAGGGAACACAAGCAGGGGGAGTGGGAGAGGGAGAAGCAGGCTTCCCGCTGAGCGGAGAGCCCGACACGGGGCTCGATCCCAGGACCCCGGGATCATGACCTGAGCCGAAGGCAGACGCTTAACGACTGAGCCACCCAGGCGCCCCTATATTTAGGTATTTTTAAAATGTAAACGGTTTATACCATGGATTTTTCTGTGATTTGCTTTTGTAGTTAACATATGGAGAAAATCTTTCAATGCAGAGATCTCATTTGTCTAAATGGTTGCCTAGAACTCAGTGGTCGATGTATATCATGGGTTGTTCTCACTTAAAGGAAGGCTTGCATGGCTGAGGCTTTCAATGGGAGAGCTCTTCCCTTCAAACTTGTTCTTACAGCTTTCTTGAATAAAAGTGAAACCTGTTAAGGATAGCTCAATACTTAGAATTTTAAACCTTTACCTTAAAGACTGTCTTGGCTTTTCAAGGTCAGTGTGTGGAATTTCTGTTGTAATTTTCATTCTGCTACAGATGGGTCCTTTGGGCATCCTGCCCAGGAGAATGGTGAGGGGGAGCCTTGGGATTGGCCTGTGTTTGGAGAGGGCACTCCTCCTGGGCCTGGAGCATGGGGGAGCCAAGGGAGGGAGCACTGGACACCCTTTGGGGAGAAAGTCAGATGCTCTGGTTATGCCAGGGCTTTGCTGTGCAGAGTGACTGTGACACCCAGTCTCTGTCCCTAAGTGTGCCTGGTTGAGCTCATGGGGACCCGGTCCTAAGCAAGCTTTATCTCAGCGGCACCTTGCTATCTATCAGAGATGAGACCATCTATGACAAGGTGCTGATTATTTCATAATTGGGAAGCACAAATATGATGTAAGAACCCCCAGACAGGGGCGCCTGGGTGGCTCAGTCGGTTAAGCGTCTGCCTTCGGCTCAGGTCATGATCCCAGAGTCCTGGGATCGAGCCCCGCATCGATCTCCTTGCTCCGTGGGAAGCCTGCTTCTCCCTCTCCTACTCTCCCTGCTTGTGTTCCCTCTCTCGCTGTGTCTCTCTCTGTCAAATAAATAAACAAAATCTTAAAAAAAAAAAAAAAAAGAATCCCCCAGACATTCAGTGGGGTAGGAAGTCTGGGGAGGGTTGAGTGTGTTCAGAACTGCACTGGCCTGCTGGCAACAAGTGATGGAGGAGTGGGGGCCAGGGTGCTGGGGATGAGGGCATCCTGTGTGGCTGGCATTTGGGTGGGGGAGAGTGTGCTCCATGGAACCCTTCACATGGGGGGCAGTGAAAATAAATTCTGTAATATATATATATATACACTACCTTAGCCTTTACAGTGTGCATATACATATATATGGGGTGCTGGGGTGCATGCTCAGGACTTTTGATAATTGGAGTGGGCAATAAAAATCATTTGGAGAACTTGGAAATCTTGAGTAGGAAAATGACAAAGCCAGCAGCTTTCAGGACAGGACACCTGGTAAGGAAGGAGAAGTGCCACACGGAGATGGAAGAAGTGGGAGGGCTGCAGTGAAGGGCTTCTGGTCCTGGTTGTGCAGTGGCCAGAGCCCAGGCAAGAGGCTGGCACAGGGTTGGAGTGGAGCATGTACTGAAGGGACATGTCACGTGTCCTTCCCAGTGGCCTGGGAAGGAAGGAAGGGCAGTGCAGAGGAAGAAGGGGCATCTAGAAATGCACTACAATGGAAGGAGGGTCCGCAGAGGGCTTATTTGAGCATTGTTTAACTCTGTTGTCCTCTTAACAAAACATGGGGTGTCTTTTGAGCACGGGAGAGCAACAGAGGTAGGCAGTTTACTGCAGAGCATCTTAGACTGTGGGTGAATCGGCATCACCTGGAGCTCTCATTAAACCCCAGGGGCTGTGCCCCATCCCAGAGCTTCTGATTCAAGAGAGCTCGGCGGGCTGGGGAATCTGCATTTCTGACAGGTCCCATGTGACACTCCTGCCACCGCTCCGGGGACACGTTTTGTGTAGCTCTGTTCTAAGGAACTATTTGTCCTGTACACCTATAGAGGGTCCCTGGGGAAGAGAGATTCTCTTATCCAGGCTTTTAAAACAGAATGGTAGAGTTCTTTGATACGATAGTTGAGTAAATAGTTTTGGATTCTGGACTTTTCTAACTTACCAGTTTGGGGGATTTTAATAAGTCACCCTGTGTTTTGTAAGCCATGATGCTGCCCTGCTTGGAATGGACAGAAGCAACTCAGTGTCCTCTCCGGACCTAAAGAATGTATTTCAGACTTTCTTCCTGCGAGCTGTGGAAATTAAAATACAGAGGTGTACAAAAAGGTCTTACCCCATGTCTCTCAGACTTCTGTGAAGACACCTGCATGTAGTTTTAAACATGTATGTAGTTTTAAAAAGCAAAAAATTGATTCTACTATTTCTGTTCTCACTTAATAGCGACATTTTTACATGTAATAAAGACTTCAGAGGACAATATGTCCTCTGCAAAGTCTATGGTCTCTTCCCCTTTTAACCACTTTGTAAAAAAAAAAAAAAAAGGAACATCTTGGGGCAAAATTTTTTCCCATGGGAATGTCAGTACAATTTTATTAGATAAGCCTATAAGACTGCATGAGTCACTTAAAATGTTTTATAGCCGCAGGTCGGGACCTGGCAGCTGGGACTGCAGGGAGTGCAGGGCAGGGCCTAGAAGGTGCTGCTGTCTTGCCTGCTTCCACAGCCTGGGCCCAGGGCAGGGCTAGTGTCACAGGGAGGGCGCAGAAGTAGGTGCTCCCAGAGGCTGCTCGGCCACCCCAAGTAGCCTTTTTCTCTGAGACAGTTTTCCTCCCGTCTAACTGCGCAGGACAGTCAGAGGCCTGGCCGGGTGTGTGGGGTGCAGGGTTTTGGGCTCGGTTCCTTCAGGGCAGGCAGGAGGCAAAGATCCCCATTCAGTGACTGCTCCCCTTTGAGGTATGATGCTGCCTGACCCTGAACCCCTAATTCTTTTTAGTGGGAACTGGAGACGTTGAATCTCCCCCCTTCTGCACATCTCCCTTTCTTATTCAAGAATTAAAAACAGAAGAGTATCTCCTAATTTGAACCTTCTGCTCCATATAAACAACTCTTTTAATGCTTTTCTTATTATAAGAGTAGTGTATTAAAAAAAAAAAGTAGGGGTACCTGGGTGGCGCAGTCAGTTAAGCATCCGACTCTTGGTTTCAGCTCAGGTTGTAATCGAGCCCTGCGTCAGGCTTGGGATTCTCTCTCCCCTTCCTTCTGCCCCTCCTGTTCATGCTCTTGTGCACTGTCTCTGTTTCTCTCTCTCAAATAAATAAATCTTAAAAAAAAAAAAAAAAAGTAATGTATATTCTTACCTTGTTTGAAAAAATTTCAGTTGTGCTGCTTTGAAGTTTACCTGAGGGGAGTCAAATATTTGCTGTGTTCTGGTACGAGGATTGTTGAGGTTCATCAGTGGTGAGCAAGGGGTGCATCTTTCCTTGGCACATTTACAGTTCTGTTCAGGTCAGGCAGGCAGTGTGGGTGGTTGGGGAGGGAGGGTTTCTCCAGGGCAGCAGCCTCGATCTAGGCTTTTTACCAAGGTGATGAGTTTGTGCAAAGCTGTGCTTTGGGTGTGGGGAAGTGTGCATGTGCACTTGGTTGGGAATGCATCAGGTGGGGAGGAGTTAAGCCCAGTATCCTGGGTTGATTTAAGGTCTGTCTCATCTCTAGATTAAAGGGCTGGGGATGTTGCTGTCTGTTTTGATTCTGCTTATGTTTTTGCGGCTTGACCAACTATTTCAAAACTTAGGGGTATAAAATAGCAATCATTTTATTGTGCTTACAGGTTCATTGGGTGAGGAATTTGAAATGGGGAGAGTCTTCTCTGTTACATGATGTCTGGGACTTCAGTTGGGATGGCTCAGACAGCTGGGGCTGGAGAATGTACTTTCTGGGGACTTATTCACTGGCACATCTGGCGCCTGAGGACGGGCTCAGCGAGGACTGGCTGTTAGCACCTGCACCGCACCTGGCTGTGACCCCATCCAGATCAGGGGCCCCAGAGACAGTGTGCCAGCAAACTCGAGAGAAGAGCACTCTGTTTATGACCAGCTCCCAAAGCCACATAGCGTCACTTCCGGCTTCCCCTATAGTGGAAATGGTCCCAAGTCCACCAGATTCAAGGGGAGGACACACAGACCCCATCTCCTGACAGGAGAATTTTTGGACAGATAGTGCCACTGGGAAGGCCCTGTGTGAAAAACACAATGACACCATACAGCTTTGCAGTGAGCACTTGGCACCAAGTGAGTCATAGCTTAGACGAGGCGTTCTGTTGTAGTTAACACGCTCAGAAAACCTGGAGAGGAACAGTAAACAGTCACGGCAGAACGCATGCTGCAGGATAAATGTGCTTTAGCATTGCTGCAACTTCCTGTGCCAGTAATATTCATTTTAAATGAGCTCAAGGCTCCCAGGATTTGTACAGAGTTGCTGATTTGCGTGCTTCTCTAAATTAAAGTGTTCTTGGCCTGAGCAGATGGGGATTGGAATTGCTGTTCACTCTCTTGAGATAGGGACCCTCTTCAGCACGCACAGAGGCTTTGCTGTCCCCTGAAGGACTTCATGACCTCAGTGTTTCTCAGTTTTAGCTGGAGTACCTGCTGCACACAGGGCTCAGGGTAGGGGATTAGCTTAGAGGACAAGTGAGAAAAAAACAAACCCAAGATTCCTTTTTTCACTGGAGTTGGGGGTGACTCTGGGGCCTTGAATGAGGTCTCCCCCTTGGAAGTGTTGGCCAAGTGTGGGCGGTGACTGGAGGCTCCTCTTGGTTCCGGTCTGTGGCTGTGAAGTGGAGGAGACAACATGACCTCGTGACTAGGAACAGTGATCCGGAAAGGCCGGTGTGGGCTCACTGGTGGCGGTGACATCAGCATCACTGTGCTTGCTGCTCGCACACCTTGGCCTTGTCGGTAGTCTCCCCGGGGCTGTGGCCATTGCCCGGCTGGATGCACAGTCAGGGCCACGTACTGTTGAACCTTTGACATGCTGGCCTCACGCAGGTACCCTACCCGCACCTCTAGCTGGCGCTGGCCTTCCTGGCTCCAGGCCTCTGTTTCTATTTGCCTGGTAGACATCTTTAGCCTGGATGCTTCCAGTGGGAAGTGGACCCACAGTGTGGGCTAATCCTAGACCGGTGTCCCCTCCCCCGCCATCCTCCACCTCTGGTGTTCCTGTCTCCTGATTACACCCATTCACCACCCCCTTCTGTTCTCGGCATTCTCAACCCATCTGTCCCTCATACCCCTGCTTCCTATTCGCCCAGAACATAGCTGCCCTGCCGCACACTTGGAGTGATGGCTGGTGGCCCACTCACCAGAGCCCTGCTGTCTTGGAATGCTAGGAAGGGGAACAGGGGTGCTCATATCCTCCGAGGACATCTTCTTCACAGGCCAGTAGACGTCCCCGCTGTGTGCAGTCCGCACCCCCATCTCCACAGGTCAGTGCCTCCTCTCTGCTCCCCAGGACTGGGTCAGCAGTAGCCTTTACTTCCCGGATGTGTATTACGTAGAGTGGCTTTCGGCAGTTCTCTGTGTAAGGACAAGCCCTCCTGCACGGGGTGGCATGCAGTCATTCTGGGATCTCTTAGAGCAGGGATTGGTAAGCAGCTATGGCCCATGAGCCAATTCCGGCCCACCCCTGAGCTAAGAAAGTTTTAACAATTTTTACATGGTTGAAACAAAGTCAAAAAAGGAATGCTATTTCACAGCACACGAAATTCAGATTTCTGTATCCTTGAATGAAGTTGTGCGGGAGCATGGTCATGCTTTTACAAATTATCTAGGACTGTGTCACATTTCAGTGGCAAAGGTGAGCCATGGCTTCAGAGATCATGTGGCCCACAAACCCTAAAATATTTACTCTCTGTGCCTTTACAGAAGAAGTTTGCTGACTCCTGCCTTAGAGCAGTGATTCCCGGTCGTTTGGGAGAGCTTTTCATTCATGCCTTCATTCTTTCAGCAAATACTGAGTGAGCACTGAATAGTATGTGGCAGTGTCTCGGCGTCAGAGAACAGCAGTGAAGGAAATAGTCTTTGCTGTCTTGAGGCTTCCATTTTCTTGGCTGGAAACATACAAGCACAGAGCTTTATAGATA
The DNA here is from genome assembly GCF_011800145.1 of Mirounga leonina. Classification (NCBI taxonomy): domain Eukaryota; kingdom Metazoa; phylum Chordata; class Mammalia; order Carnivora; family Phocidae; genus Mirounga; species Mirounga leonina. Next base: position 76,827,057 of record NW_023270305.1, on the reverse strand, counting down.
GATATGTGGGTATATTATCTGGTGGTAAGTGCTGTGAAGAAAAAGCTGGTTGAGTATGGGTAGGGAGGAAGGAGGGGGTGTGGGGGCACTATTAGGGATAGACTGGTCAGGAAGACCTCACTGAGCTGATACCTGGATGAACTGGGGGTGGGGGGTGGGGCAGATAAAGAGGCGTTTGGAAGAAGAGGAAGTACAAAGACCCTGAGGCAAGTTGGAGAAATTACCAGGGTCCAGAGTGGCTTGAGCCTGGACTGTCTGAGCAGATAGGTGGGCAACAGGTGAGTGGCTGTGGCAGGCCACCAGATCCCTTAAGGTGCAGGCTCTCCACCTTCTCTTCACCACCTCTCTCTATATGATTCTGCCCCCTGGGGCACTTGAAAAAATGCAACATCCAGGCTCTTCTGCAGAGATCCTGATTCATGAGGTCTGAAGTGTAGACCGTGTAGGGTCTCCCAGGCTCTGGGAGGCCCAGTGTTTATCCCTTGAGGCTAGAAAAGGCAGACCCTCACTCCACTCTCCCCCAGCCTCCCTGCCAGTTCCTAGTCATTGTTAGGTTCTGGAGAAACTTTTCAGTCTTTAAAGGGCACCATGGATTAGGAACCTTTGCTGCAAGACCTCATAAAGTGCTTGGCTCCTAGCAGGGGCTCAATATCTTAAAGTGTGTTTTTAAGAGGAGACTTGCATTTATGCCGGTGACCATCTGAGAGGAGTTTGCAGGCATGCCAGTTCTCCCACTGCCCTGTCTTTGAAGGACTGTTTATGATCTGGGTCAGTTCCCCATCGTCTTGTGGGTGGCTGGTGAACCCCACCTTTTCCTGCATGAGCAGGGTCAAGCTGTTTCCCCTTGTGGTTCCAGGTGGACCCCTACTGCGTCTTGTCAGCTGAGCCTCGCCTCCTCCCCTGGCCCACCTCTCTTGTGTATGTGTATCATGTGTATGTTGCCTACCATACAGGTGAGGTTGTGCACAGGGTCTTAGCACTCTGCTCATCCGCAGGCACCATTTTTGTTGGATGGCTGGCTGGTGGATGAGCGAAGAAAGGATTTTTGCAAATACTGAAGACAGAAGGCAAATCCTGCATGCGTTCTCCATGCAGTCACACTGTCTAATGTCACCAAGCCGAGGTTGGTGAGCCCCTGGCATGCTGGTTTGTAGGATGTCTGGCTGTCTGTACTTGCCTGCAGGCACGCTGGGCATATTGTGTGTAATACAGGTGTGTGCCCATTAGCCAAGCTGGGGAGTGGCTTCCCTAACTCACACTCCCTTCTCTGACTTAGGATAAAAGTACATGTGCTCTCTAGGTGAAAATGGTGATCAGAATGTCCAACAAAAACATGCTAAAGCATATTGCAGCCATTTAAAATGTATAGGTGTGAAATGGAAATGGTTTTGTTTAATCCAGTATCATAACAGTACTTAAAATAAGGTAATAGGATTCTTGGTGAAGAATCTGCACCTTCTGTGTGACCTGGCATTCAAGGACTCAGAGTCTAAAAACCAATGCATCTCTGGAATTTCAAGCTTTTATGGGGGATTTTTGAAAGCTTTGTATGCGTGGTTTTGCATGGACTTTCAAGGATTTTCCCCCTAGACTTCCTGAAATTCATTCAGGAATCTGGTGGAGACCCACAGGTTTCAGATTGAGAAATTATGTTCTAAAAGGATTTGTCTCGAGTGCTGTCTGATTAAAATTTAAGAAACCACGTTAGACTAATAGGGACTACGAAAGCGTTGAATGAGCATTTTAATTTTTCCTTTGTTGGAAAAGGACACTCATTTTTAATCATACTCTTTAAAAATCACTCAATTTTTTTGCCCTAAATGAAAATTTCTATGTGAAAGATTTTCTTGAACGGGGTTTCCTTGCATAGCATGAAGTCTGGATACAGACAGAGAATTGGGAAACCAGTGTGCCTCAGTTTGCGTGCTAAGTATTTTTAAAATAAAAATCAGAATAAATTATCTTGAAAGCCGTGTAAGAGAATTTGATTTTAAGCCCTTTGTCAATGATGGTGAATGATCATCTTTTTAAAAATACTTTTCTTAATACTGAGTCCTTGTATGGTATATAATTGACTTAATTTAGTTCCATTTAGTTCAGGTATCTGTAGAGTATAGCTCTTTGTAGTTCCCAGCGATCCCTTTGCAACACTGTAAGGTAGGTCAGGCTCACTTAAGCAGGTTGCAGAATTCTAAAAGCAACATTAATTTTTAATACTGTTTTACTTTTAAACTCCGTGCCCTGCAAGGTTCCAGGCCAATCTACACAGAACATGGGGAGCAAGGCTCCATAATTGTTGGGAATTGCTTGTGTTTTCCTCCTTGGAATGAGTCTGTGGTAATACAGGAACTTTTCCTGCCTACTGGTTGTCTTTGGTGTGTGCTGGGCTGAGTTCTTTTTCTCTAAAACAAAGCAGGCAGAGCTTTTGAGAGTTTAGAAGGCCAGACAACAGACATATGAAAAAGTGCTCAACATCACTCGGCATCAGGGAAATCCAAATCAAAACCTCAATGAGATACCACCTCACACCAGTCAGAATGGCTAAAATTAACAAGTCAGGAAATGACAGATGTTGGCGGGGATGCGGAGAAAGGGGAACCCTCCTACACTGTTGGTGGGAATGCAAGCTGGTGCAGCCACTCTGGAAAACAATATGGAGGTTCCTCAAAAAGTTGAAGATAGAGCTACCATATGATCCAGCAGTTGCACTACTGGGTATTTACCCGAAAGATACAAATGTAGGGATCCAAAGGGGTACGTGCACCCCGATGTTTATAGCAGCAATGTCCACAATAGCCAAACTGTGGAAAGAGCCAAGATGTCCATTGACAGATGAATGGATAAAGAAGATCTATACAATGGAATATTATGCAGCCATCAAAAGGAATGAAATCTTGCCATTTGCAGCAACATGGATGGAACTGGAGGGTGTTATGCTGAGCGAAATCAGTCAAACAGAGAAAGACATGTATCATATGACCTCACTGATATGAGGAATTCTTAATCTCAGTAAACAAACTGAGGGTTGCTGGAGTGGGGGGTGGGGTGGGAGGGATGGGGTGGCTGGGTGATAGACATCGGGGAGGGTATGTGCTATGGTGAGCGCTGTGAATTGTGCAAGACTGTTGAATCACAGATCTGTACCTCTGAAAGAAATAATACATTATATGTTAAGAATAAGAAAAAAAAAAGAGGAAGATAGCAGGAGGGGAAGAATGAAGGGGGGGAAATCAGAGGGGGAGACGAACCATGAGAGACGATGGACTCTGAAAAACAAACGAGGGTTCTAGAGGGAAGGGGGTGGGGGATGGGTTAGCCTGGTGATGGGTATTAAAGAGGGCGCGTTCTGCATGGAGCACTGGGTGTTATGCACAAACAATGAATCATGGAACACTACATCAAAAACTAATGATGTAATGTATGGTGACTAACATAACAATAAAAAATTTAAAAAATTAAAAAAATAAAATATAGAAGGAGGTCAGAAACACTTGACATAAAAACATCTTAAAGATTAATTGGTGATAACACTTCTGAAAAGAAAAAGTACTGAGCAGGGGATAAATGTAGTAAAGTGAAAACATTCCTCGACCTCCTCTGTTCATCTAATTTTGGTGGCTGGCCTGAATGTGTTTGGTGTTGCAAATGTGAATCAGCCCTCATCTTGCAGAGAGACCCACCTGTAAACTGCCAATTAAAAAGTGTGTCGTTGGTGCTGTGACAACTCAGAGGGCTCCTGATGTCCCCTGGAGCAGGCAGGGAGGTTGGGGAGGTTTTCTCAAGAATGTCATGCGCAGGTAAGGTGTGTGCACTTCTGACCGTATGTAGATGGAGCTGCTTTAGGGAGGGTGGAGGCTGCAAATCGGGGGGGGAGGAGGTAATGGCGGCCTACGTGGAGGTCTGATTGGTGAGGAGGGGAGATGAGGTTATGAAGCTCTTGGGGCGGGGGGCGGGAGAAGGGGTGAACTGAGAAGAGCAGGATGTTTCCAAGTGCAGGGAGCCAATCGAAGAAGTCTGAGCCACAAGAATAGGTTTGGGCGTTAGCCATGTATGGCCATTATTACCTCTTTATAAAGGGTAGCAAAGATGTGGCCATGGGCATTATTCTCCGGGGTGGATCCCAGGGCCCTCACCTGCTTACAGGGGGAGGGATGCTTGCGTAGGACCAGTAGGAAAGGAGAGAGCACTCAGAGCCCTGGTGTCTATACCTCAAGGAGGGCAAAGACATCCAGGAAGGGGGGCAGCCTCACATGCTCTCAGATGGTCTAAGGGATGATAGAAGATTGAGAAACATCTCTGAGACAGACCTTTTAAACTGATTCAAGAAAAGGCTAAAAAGAAAATGAATAAACTAGTAACCATGGAATGATTTGAAAAGGTTGTCAAAAGGTATTATCCACCCTAAGGCATCTTAAGGACTGGATAATTCTCCTGAGGTTCCACAGCCAGAGAGGGACAGCTTCCTGGTATATTTTGACAAGCAACAGAATCCTAAAGTCAAAATGAGATGATTGGTTTATTTGAGGTACACAGTGAAGAGCAGGGCCCATGGGGTTTGGCAACTGCAGGTTCGTCCACAACGCCAGCACTGAGCTGACCACTGACCCCTGTGTTCCCAGGTCTTCTGAGGGGTGGGGGGCATGGTGTTCAGCAAGGGTTTGGAAATCTTTTCCCTCCTTTTTAAAACACAAGGTAAGAACATAGATACAAGGAAAGATAAAAATGTCACCATTTAAACAGTATTTTGGCATCTTCAGACAGTCTTATTCTAGGTGGTTTTTATTAGCAGAAGTCATACTGCATATATATTTTCTCATCTGGAATTGTCATAACTGCATTACCATGTTGCAGTGTATTTTCATAACCATATTTTTTAACCAAGATATAATTGACATGCAACATTATATATAGTATTATATTAGTAACATATGTAATATTATGTATTAGTTATATATGTTAATAGTTAACATCTATCTATATATACTACTATATATATACAGTGTATATTATGTAAGTCTAGTTACCATTCATCACCACACATAGTTACACATTTGTGTGTGTGTGTGTGTGTGTGTGTGATGAGAACTTTTAAGATTTACTCTTAGCAACTTTCAAATACGCAATACAATATTAATAACTAGTCACCATGCTGTACATTACATTCCCAGGACTTATTTTGACCACCTTCACCCATTTCACCTACACACCCACCTGCTCACTTCTGGCAACCACTAATCTGTTCTCTGTATCTATGAACTTGGGTTTTTGTTTCATTCAGTTTTTGACATTCCACATATAAGTGAGATCATACAGTATTTGTCTTTCTCTGTCTAACTTACCTCACGTAGCATAGTGCCCTCGAGGTCCGTCCATGTTACCTCAAGTGGCAGGATTTCCTTCTTTTTATGGCCGAATAATCCATTCATCCAAGGATGGAAACTCGGATTGTTTCTGTGTCTTGGCTGTTGTCAATAATGCTGTGGTGAACATGGGGATGCAGATATCTTTTCAAGTTAGTGTTTCTGTTTCCTTCAGATAAATACCCAGAAATGGAACGCTGGGTCATATGGTATTTCTGTTTTTAATTTTTGAGGAACCTCTTACTGTTTTACATAGCGGCTGCCCCAGTGTACATTCCTGCCAACGGTGCATGACGGTTCCCTGTTCTCCACGTCCTTGCCAACACTTGTTATTTCTTGTCTGTTTGATAATAGTCATTGTGAGATTTAATGGCTTTCCGATTTTATTGAAAGGCTGTATCATAATTTATATAGCAATTCCCTAATCGTAGGACATTTGGGTTTATTCCCCCCACCCCCCCTTTTTTTTAATAAGTAAGGCCATGATTTGTGAAGGCGGCTTTCCTGTATATATATGTATATCCTTAGGATAATACTCAAAAGTAAGCTCACATGGTCCAAAGGTATAAACATTCTTTATTTTTTTTTTAATGAATAAGGAATATAGTATGGATTTATAGTAATTTTCCCATTTCGTGCTTATTTGCCACATTAGTTAGTTATTGCTATCTTTTGTATCAGTTGCTTACTACTCTGGAGAGGAATGTGCTTGTATGGAATCAGCAACAAGTGATTTTGGAAACTGAGTCCTATTTAGTAAACATTTATTAAACCCCTACTATGTACCAGACAATGACAATAAGAAGATGCCTGGGAGTAGATCCTAACCTGAAGGCCTTCTTGAGCTCACAGAATCGCCATCTCCAGGATGGGTGTGGGGGGGGAGGGGGCGGGGGGGGAATGTGTGCATTTGCTCTCTGTCTTTCTCTAGCACCTAAGAGCATCTGGCCCTTAGGAGGTATTCCATATTTGGGGGATGATTAAAGGAGGGCCAAAGAGGAATGAGTACAAATATTAGAGACACTCATTCATGGGAAAGGTTTCTTTATTAAATAATTCTCTGTTCAGCAACTTCACTGGTGGCTCTGGTGGCTCATAGTCTAGTATTGACCCTAGGTTGACCCTAGCTTTTGCCCTGCTAAAATGTGATTGTGTTTCTGGGTGGCTTGGACAAGCACACGGTGGGGGCGTGCCTTTCCAAAGCCTTCACTGATGGCTGTGGCTATGGTGGTTCATAGTCTAGTATGTTTTTAAAGTCATCCATGGCAAAACTTCACTGTGGCAGCTGGGCTGGTTTATTCACATTTATTGAGCACCAGCTGTGTACACATGATAACCTGCCCTCCAGGTGTCTGTAATCAAGGAAGCAGGCCAGCTGATGAGAAACTAGACTACAAGAGAGATGTGGCAAGTGTGAGAAAGGATGGGCTTCCAGGTGAAGTTAAGCCACAGTGTCAGGCCATTATCTAACCCCTCTGGGTTTTGGTTTCATAGACATTTAAAAGGAAAAGGCTGGACTGAGCCCTAGGATCTCTTTCAGACATGCAGTTCTTTGATGCTTGTGACTGGCTCTTCCTCAGACAAAGGTTGGGACATACTGTTTATCAGAACACAAGCACAGTTGAACTCCAGACCCCAAAAGAGGTAATCCAGAATTAAAGAGAAGTATTGGATCCTCTTTTCACTTATTTTTTAGTAGGACTTAATACTTCAGAAGTGTGCGTTTTGTTGTCTTCATGAGCTGTAATTTAGATTTCTTAGTGTACTTGAAAATATTGGTTAAACATTAAAATTGTATTAGTTGGAATCCTTGCATATCACAAAGTTAAATATTGACCTAATTTTCTTCTTTCCCTTCCAGCTGTTTGGGGCAACTTCGTTAATATGAGGTAACTGTTTTTAATAACTTGGATGTTGTGGTCGGGTTTTACAGACACATTTCAGTTATTACAAATAGACTGTAGATGGCATGGGTTAATTGAATATTTTAAAAATGAAACAGGTTTTTTTTTTTTGCCATTCACACATCTGAGCTTTGTCTTTTTTCTTATGGATATTCTTGATGAATACATCTGATTTTACTATTTGCTCAGGTAAAGCCCAGTTTTATTGGCTGGCTCCTCATCATTGCCTGCCTCAACGTCCCTTCCCTCCTTTTGTACACAGGAAAGGGTTGACCCTAGCTTTTGCCCTGCTAAAATGTGATTGTGTTTCTGGGTGGCTTGGACAAGCACACAGTGGGGGGCGTGCCTTTCCAAAGCCTTTTGAGAAGGGGGCTATCTTTAGGAAACCATGCAGGCCCCTGGCTCTGGGAGTAGACCAGTAGATTCTGAGGCTACCTGCTTATCTCAGGATTCAGCCCTGAGGAGCCTTCTGGCCTGAGTGTGCATTATTTGTGCTTTATGATAAACATAGGAGGGACACTCAGGAGAGTAAAATCCTGTGTTGATATTCTAAAAAAAAAAAAATTAACAAGCATTCATTGTAAAAACAAATTTGACGCTGTTAGTACAGTTTTACACTTAAAGAAAAATTCGTTCCACTTTGTCTGCCTTGATAGTGAAAATAAAAGAGCAGCAATCACAATTGTGGTGCTGGCGGTGGGTTTGGCAGTCAAATGCCCCTGCACTGGGCTACTACGGTAAAGGGTTGCTGTGCCGCCACCAGGCTTTTCAGATTGAGTAGGTTTTGCAAGGCCAGTGGGGCGGTGTTGATCTGATTCCTACCACCAGGGTGTGAGTGTCTCCTGACAAAGACTTGTGTGTGTGGCTAGGAGGGGTGCTGAGATCCCATTTAAAGGAACTCTGTTTTTTTACTTGGAAAAGCTCCATTTTGCATCAAATCCCCAGGAAAGCCCAGCAGAGAGACTTGGACTCCTATAGACACACTTCCTGCCTCTAATTTAAAATTGCATGTTGAATATAATGTGAAAGATTATTTTAGTGGAATAGAAATAACGCTTACAAAGTAGAGGTGAGCTGGTGAGATGAATTTGAGATTTCCTCTCCTCCATTGTCTTCCGTTCCTTGGGTGCACCCCCTTCTGGAGGGAATTGGAACCTGGGACTGATGTTTGGGAAGGGGAGCGCTGAGATGGTGTGCAGCTTTTGGTTTGTGTTGTCATTTGTTCAGAAATAAATCTTAAGGTCATCAAGCCTCTCAATGGATCTCAGTTTCGCAGCTTTCTACTCAACAGGTCTATCCAGGAAAATGGTGAACTCAAAATCGAGAGCAAGATCGAAGAGGTTAGTTCCTTTCCTGTATTTTGCTCCTATTTTGTCGTTATGTTTGTCAATTTCAGTTCTTTGGCTTGTGCTGGTACCTTTCTTGTGAGAGCCCGATGCTAACCCGTGATTTTGAAAACATCTCTTCAAAAATTACTCCCTTATTTAGAGGAGTCTTTTCATCTGTTATGCTGTGGATACACCTCTCTGTCAGTGTTTGGCCATTTGATAAAGGCATGATGTACAAATTCTACCTCAGAGGCAAAATGGATTTATGAGTTTGTCTGACTTTTCAACTGACCTTCCCAGAATTTCTTAGAGAAAGGGAAGTGAGTACTTTCACCAGGGATGGAGGCAAGTGCCAGCATCCACTCACCCCAGCAGATGCTGTAAGGAAAACCGCCCAACTCAGATGCTAGGACGGGGAACTTGGGGAGCGCCCACATGTACGGATGGGGAAGCCACACACCTGCTCACTGAAAGCTAGCGCCTCTGGTTGATTATATACCTTCTATTTAAAAATAATTGCTTATGTTTTTTGTCCAATAATTGTAGATATAGGTACGTGAGTGTAATGTGGGCTGTGGGAGGAGATGGGGAGTCAGTCATTTTGATCTGAAGCCAAATGTCACAGTTGTGGAGAAGCTCTCGGATTGCTCTCGTCCTTCTATCTCAGCTCCCAATGTTAACACACAGGAATTTGGGTCTGCTCACAGCCTGCCCTTCCTTCATGTGCTGAGCAGATGATGTGGAGATAATGTGCAGAAAGAAGAGGTTAAGCTTTGTGGGCAGCATTGAGGGGTTTTTTTCATTCCTGAAAAGAAGAGGGTGGTGGTGATCTGCCTGTTCTTGTGAGCCTCAGCCACCTTGCTTGTTGTAAGGAAATTAAAAGGTTAATTTTCCCAGAGACTTAAGTGTCTGTGGAGTAAGAGTTCCAACGTGCAGTGTATTATCTCGATTCTTGACTTGTGATTCAAGTAGTATAACTTAATTTCAAGCTGGAAGTGGATAATAGAAGAAATTACAATCTGTTTTGCATGATGTCGTGCCCATGTGGAACATCAGAGAGGAGGGAAGCGGTGGAGAACTGTCTTTGCTTCAAAACTGATGTTGGTTATTTTTGTTTTAGATCGTTGAACCACTAAGAGAGAAAATCAGAGATTTGGAAAAAAGGTAGGTGTACTTTTTTTTTTTTTTTAAAGAAAATACTTCTATCCTTTTGACTTTAGAAGGTCACTATTCAATATAAATTCATCTAAACTGTATAGTTTTTTTTTATCTATGTAATTAATTCTATAATATGAAAGATATCAGGCACTTTCAATATAGGAACTTGTCTGTGAGAAGGTAGATGTTTACTGTAAAATTTGGATGTGGTGGTTTTAAACCCTTTTTTTTTCTTTTGTCATTATGAACTATTTCTTATAAAAGCTATGGAAAGTTTTTTTTTTTGGAAGCTATGGAAGCTTTTTTTCTCTCTAGGAAGAAAATTATTTATTTTAATAAAGTTATTTTTTTTCAGGAGTCTTCCTATGTTAGAAGTCCTTCCTCTGTTAACCTCTGTCAGTTTGATTTCTACAAACTATGATGATATAAACAAAGGGCCATATAAATGTTTTGTTGGGTTTCTTTAACCCTGATTCAAATAGTCCAAACATGAGAAGAAGAGAGGATCTAAGTGTGTTGTAATCTTCCTTTTCCAAATTCTGTGAATTTCTCAGTTCCTGAAAATTCATGGCATACAAATTGAAGCTAAGCCTTACCTTCTTTTAAGTTATGCAGGGCATTCAGGTGGTGTCGCACAAATATTGATTAGTCTGAGAGAATTCCAAAACAAGAAAATAAAGCTGGAGGACCTAAAACCTAGTACTGTGTGTAAGTACTATAAGAAATTAGGGTCAGTTATTTGCTTGTCACCATACATCAGGAAAGTTCCAGAACTGAGTCCAGGTAAAGTGGATGGAAGGGAAGAGTAATAGAATACAGTGAGAACTTACTTGAATCAGATTCCAAAGCACGTTGCTCCTCACCTTTTGTCGGGTCTCCCCCTGACCCCTGCCTGCCAGTGTGTGGGTGTGTGTGGCTCTGCTGCACCCACATTCCCTCTCTCTCTGAAACAGTCGAGCTCCGGCGCTGGAACTTCTCCCTTGAGTTTATTGGGAAAACTGTGTGTCCAGAGTCGGGTCTTCAGAGGTTTATTTATTTATTTATTTATTTTTTTAAAAGATTTTATTTATTTATTTGACAGAGGGAGAGTTAGCAAGAGCAGGAACACAAGCAGGGGGAGTGGGGGAGGGAGAAGCAGGCTTTCCCGCCGAACAGGGAGCCCGACGCGGGGCTCGATCCCAGGACCCTGGGATTATGACCTGAGCTGAAGGCAGATGCTTAACGACTGAGCCACCCAGGCGTCCTAATTTGAGAGATTTTAATTGAAACTTAAAAAAAAATTGTTTATGGTAAGAATAACCCACCAGGTTTTTATGTTGCCCCCCCAAAAATATTGCTCACCACTGATAAAGTCTTTAGAGAGTAATATTTATGAAAAGTGAATTAATTGGATAACTTCCCTGAGATGATGGTTTACACACACGATCTCTTGAAATAGGAGAATTTTATGATTCCTTTTGATACTTTTGTGATGTTCTTTGTCCTTTTTAAATCAGAAAGTGAAGCACAAGTATAAATATAATCTTGAAGAATGTGCCAGTAACTCATTCTTTTCAAACTGTGAGAGTTACTTTTAAGATAGGTGCAGAGGTTAAGTGTTTTCTACTTAGTTCTGCTTTACTAGTTACTCATCCTAAAATGGTTCTGGTCTCTAGGTTGGTGAGCAAGTCAGGTGACAGATGAGCCAGGGTTATTGTGTTAGCTAGAAAGTCCAGTACGGACATGACTTTGTGGTAGAAATCGATAGAGCTCTGTCTGGTTTTATTTTTCCTGACTGATTTGTATGATAAGAATGATCAAACACCCATCTTGACACGAGCAAGATAAGAACGTAACTGGATTATGTTGTCTTGATGTGCTTGTCATTTGGGGGCAAAGTGACCCCCAGGAAATAAGGATATTTTTGAAAGGTAGGGGTTATATGTATATGGGGAAAGAAATGGGAACAATGCCATTCTAGAAGCCTAAGTAAGTGGGTTTTGTGAGTTTTTTTTCTTCTTTACTACACCCCCCCATTTCTTTTTTTTTTTTAAAGATTTTATTTATTTATTTGAGAGAGAGAATGAGAGAGAGAGAGCATGAGAGGGGGGAGGGTCAGAGGGAGAAGCAGGCTCCCCGCCGAGCAGGGAGCCCGATGCGGGACTCGATCCCGGGACTCCAGGATCATGACCTGAGCCGAAGGCAGTCGCTTAACCAACTGAGCCACCCGGCGCCCCACCCCCCCATTTCTTAACAGTTTGATTGCCTGCCATTTGTTTAATTTCATCTCAATATCTTTAAATGTTCTGTGAATAGATAGCAAGTAATGATGAGAATTTAAATTCTAAGTAAAAATGCTTCTTACTCGCTACCTTCATGTACAGGAAGTTTAGAGTCTAGAATGGCATAAAATAATAAGGATTAATTTTGGGGGGTAAGAAAAGATCCATTATTCAATTCCTGCTTCATTCACCTCCCTTGCTTGTCTCACACTCAGAAATGCAGAATGCAGGCTTCGTGTCGGCAGGTTCTTGCTTCTCTACGTTGTTTGCTTCTGTGTCCTCAGTGTGTGGCACTGAATAGGTGCCCAGTAAAAAGTTCTGGAATAAATGAATATATGGATGAGCCAGTATGCTGCTGCGTAGGGTTTTAACCTACTGCAGGCCTTTAAAGCAGCCTATGCCTTTCCCTTGCCCACTTTGCCCAATGCTGGTAAAGTGCAGGAGGGGAAGCCTGAGTGGCATGCTGAAGGAGTGGCCCAGCTAGCAGCACATCAGAGTCACATCATACAGTCCCCTCACACAGTCCCCTCAGAGTCCCCTCACACAGTCCCCTCAGAGTCGCCTCACACAGTCCCCTCACGCAGTCCCTTCACGCTGTCACCTCACACAGTCCCCTCACGCAGTCCCTTCACGCAGTCACCTCAGAGTTACTACTCAGCCCCTCATGCAGTCACCCGAGTCACCTCACACAGTTCCCTCACGCAGTCCCCTCATGCAGTCCCTTCACGCAGTCACCTGAGAATCACTTCACACAGTCCCCTCATGCAGTCACCTCACACAGTCCCCTCAGAGTCACCTCACACAGTCCCCTCACGCAGTCCCTTCACGCTGTCACCTCAGAGTTATCTCATGCAGTTCCCCCCATGCAGTCACCTCACACAGTCCCTTCACACAGTCACCTCAGAGTTACTACTCAGCCCCTCACGCAGTCACCCGAGTCACCTCATGCAGTCCCCTCATGCAGTCCCTTCACGCAGTCACTTGAGAATCACTTCACACAGTCCCCTCATGCAGTCGCCTCACACAGCCCCCCACGCAGTTCCCTTACGCAGTTACCTCAGAGTCACTTCACACAATCCCCTCACACCCCCCCCAGCTCTGTCATACGTGACTGCAGGAAGGCAAACAGTGTGAAGTGCAGACAGACTGAGGAGGACCCTGAAGGAGTTAGCCCTGCTCTTATTTCTGACTTTGTGTGCCTGACTTTTCAAAGGAAGAAATGAGGGTTATAAGAGAGTCCTTCCAACAGTTTAATAACTTGATCATACATCTGAAATCTGAAACTTGGTTGCTACATGTTGAAGAAAACAAAGCAAGAAGCCCAGCCAGTGTTTTCGTTTTTTAAAGGTTTTTAGCACAGTGTTTGAAGTAGGTTCATCAGTCTGTACTCCACATGTGACCATGTCGGGCAGTTATGTTTTTGCTTCAGTTTCATTGAACTGTATTTCCTATAAGAAAACTGTTTGCTGTTTTCTCTCCGGTACAAGGGGCAACAGTGGGCAGGTGGGGAGAGGGTCAGCCTGGAAGGAGCGAGACACCGTAGGTGCGCCCCATGGCTGGCTGTGGAATTTGGGATTGAGGCTGGAGTGGTGGGTGTGGGCGCTCAGAGAAGAGAGTGGATGTCAGGGCTGTGTGAGGGGTGCACACAGCCAGTGCTGTGGTTTGCTTGGCCATGTCCGCCTGACTGACGGAGAAAGCATTTGGAATGACAAGAAGTGTCACTTCGCAAAGAAGGCATCTGTCAGGCTCCCTGAAGGCTTCCACTGTTCCAGCAGGCAGAATGTGCCCTGCCCCACAGCCGCTGTGAGAACATTCTCTTGGGCATTACCTGTGGTAAAGACAGCTCCTGCCAGGGCAGCCCTCTGGGGAAGGTGCTGTGATTACCCCTTGACAGCAGGAAGCCCTGAGGTGCACAGAGCTCTTGGGGGTCTTGCTCTGGGTCACAGAACTAATAAGAGGGAAGGCCAAGATTTTCACTCATTCCCTCAGATTCTCCCACCTGCCTGCTTCTGGTTTTGTAGTCTGCAAGGGGAACTTGACCTTTTGAGAATCTGGAAGCTCTTAATAGGGGAATTCATCTGCATTGTAGAAGAAAGCCCTGCTGCCCCAAGCTCTAAGCATGTTTCCACTCTTCCAGGAGATGAGAAACACTTGCTTCAAGGCCTTCTGTCTAATGACCTGTCATATTCTGTTCAGTTCAGTGACCATTAAGGAAATGCCTTCTGTATCCCAGCTGGGGATGTGAAGGGGATGAGACAGTGCCCCTGGCACCTCTCCAATTAAAATAATGACTGTAAAGTTGGTTTCTTTGAATTTACTAAAAGCACTTTGTTCCTAACTGAACCATTTAACCACTTTAAGAATGGATATTTCAAATCTGCATATATCAACTCTCATTTGATCTTTTATCTGCAGTTTGCACTGCCCTGCTCCGGAAATATCACTAGGGGTTGGGGACCCATGTGACCTTTTCTGGGGGCAAGAGGCATTATGGAAAGATGAGGTGAGACTTAAGGTGTGTTGAGAGCAGACCACGGAGGCAGAAAGTGCTGGTGCCCAGCCATTTTGTTCCGGGGCACCGGTGTAGAAAGAGATGCTGCAATTGTGAAATTGCCCAGAATAAGGGAACAGGCTTAGTCAGTTTTTTCTTTTCTTCCCCTTGCAAGGCACAGTGTTCTGCTTTGGGTCTGTGACTTCACACAGCTGCTTTCTTCCTTCCAGACCTCGATACAGCATTATAAGGAGGCCACCCTGCCCCCCTTATTTTGTGCTTAGCTCTGGCTGCGTGGAGCCTGTACCTTGGTAAATTTTCCCTTCTCCAGGATGAAAGCTCTGTCCTCAGCCTGATGCTACACAAGGAGCCGGTTGCATATTTCTTGAATTCAAATGAGCCAATAACCGCTTGGTTTCTACAGCCCTCGCTTGGAATGGATAGAAGGAGCAGACAGTAATAATGGCACAGTCTAGCCTTTGTTTTGATGGTAGTAGAGAAAATCCTCACAGGACATGGTTGACTCTTCTTTTCTCATCTCTTCATGTTCTACAGCTTCACCCAGAAATACCCGCCAGTAAAATTTTTATCAGAAAAGGACCGTAAAAGAATTTTGGTAAGTTTGCACATCTGATTAATATTCATAATATCAAGAAGCTGGCTTTTTAAATAGAGGTAGAATTCACATACTGTAAGTTACCCGCATGGAATATACGGTGTACTCGTTTATAGTCTGGTCACAAAGTCCTTCGACAGCACTCCATTCTAATTCCAGAATGCTTTCATCACTCCAGAAAGAGACCCATCCCCGTTGTCAGACATCCTCCTCCCAGCTCCTGACAATCACTGAAACTGCTCTCTGTCTCAATGGATTTGTCTGTTTGGGACATTTCGATGAATGAAATGATACGCTATGTGGTCTTTAATATCTGATTTCTTAAACTTAGAGTAATGTTTCTAAAGTTTGTCCAGGCTGTAGCACAAATCAGTAGTACTTCATTCCTGCCTGTGGCTGGATAATATTCCATATTATGCATGTACCACATTTTGCTTATCCATTTATCAATTGATGGACATTTGGGGTGGTTTCTACTTGGAGGCCATTGTGCATAATGCTGCCATGAAACATAGGTATACACATTTTTGTGCAGACATAGTTTTTTGGTTCTCTTGGGTATATACCTAGTGCCCCTGGCTGATGAGACTAATCATGTCCCATTGAATTGTCTTGGCACCCTTGTCAAAAATCAGCTGACCATACGTGAAAATATTTTTTTCTAGACTCTTAGTTCTGTTCCATTGATCCAGTCTGTCCTTATGCCAGTACCACTGTGTTGGTAAAAGTATTGGTACTGTTACTATAAAGTAAGTTTTGAAATTGGGAAGTGTGATTCCTCCCACTTTGTCTTCTTTTTCAAGATAGTTTTGACTATTCTGGATCCCTTACAGTTCCTGGTAAATTTTAGGATTAGCTCATCAGTTTGTTTAAAGAAGGCACCTAAGATTTCGATACAGACCACATTGGGTCTGTGGATGAATTGGGGCAGTATTGTCATCTTAATATTGTCTTCCGATCCTTGAACATGGGGTGTCTTTCTATTTATTTAGGTCTTCATTAAATTTTTTTAACATTCTTTTTGTAGTTTTCAGAGTGTAAGTTTTACAGTTTTGTTAGATTTATTCTAAAGTGTTTATCCTTTTTGATAGCATAAATGGAATTAATTTTTAGTTTCATTCTTGTATTTTGTATTGCAAGTAAATAGAAACACAATAGATTTTTGTATTTTCTTATACCCTGCGACTTTGCTGAAATCATTGGGTTCTAATAGTTTCAAGTAGATTCCTGAGGATTTTTTATGTACTGTTCAAGATCATGCTGTCTGCAGTTATGGGTGGTTTAACTTCTGCCTTAACAGTATGGATGCTTTCTATTTCATTTCCTTGCCTAATTTTCCTGGCTAGAACCCTAGTACAGTGTTGAATAGAAGTCGGAAGAGCAGACATCCTTGTCTTGTTCCTCATCTTAGGGGAAAGCTTTTAGTCTTACACCGTGAAGTGTGATGTTAGCTGAGAGCTTGTCATAGATGCCTTCTATCAGGTTGACCAGATTCCCTTTTAGCCCTGGTTTGTTCAGTTTGCAACCAATCTTGCATATCTGGGATAAATCTCTTTTGGTTAATGTATAATCCTTTTTTATATACTGGTGGATTTGATTTGCTAGCATTTTGCTGAGGATTTTTATGTCTGTATTTATGAGAGATCTTGGTCTATAATTTTCCTTTCTTATGATGTCTTTTGCCGCTTTTGGTAGGTATCAGGTTAATGATACTGACCTCATAGGATAAGTGGGAAAGTGTTCCCTCCTCTTCTATTTTTTAAGATGAATTTTTGACAATTTGGTATTAATTCTTACTGAAGTGTTTGGTGAAATTCACCACAGAAGTTATCTGGGCTTAAGCTTTTTTTGTTAACTTTTTTAACATTGCTAATTCAATCTCTTATTATAGATCTATTTAGATTTTCCATTTCTTCTTGAGTTATTTTGGTAGTTTGTATCTTCTTAGAAATTACATTGCTTTAGTTGCCTACCCTAAGTTTTGGTGTGCTGTTTCTTCATTGTCACCCATTTCAAAGTATTTTCTAATTTTCCTCATAACTTATTCTTTGATCCTGTAGTCATCTGCGAGTGTGCTGGTTAATTTCTGCATACTTGTGGATTTCTCAGATTTCTTTGTTATTGATCTAATTTCATTCCACTGTAGTCAGAGAACTTACTTTGTATGATTCAATTCCTTTTAAATTGTTGAGGCTTATTTTATGGCCTAGGATGTGGTCTATCCTAGAGAATATTTCATATGCTCTTTTTTTTTTTCTTTTTTTGAAGATTTTATTTTTGAGTAATCTTTACACCCAGTGTGGGGCTTGAACTCACAACCCTGAGATTAAGAGTCTCATGCTCCACCAACTGAGCCAGCCAGGCACCCCTCATGTACTCGTAAAGGGACTGTGTATTGTGCTGTTGTTGAGTGTTCTATAGATATCTGTTAGGTCTAGCTGGATTACAGTGTTTTTCAAGTCCTTCATTTCCTTGCTAATCTTCTGTATAGTTCTGTCCATTATTGGGAGTGAGGTGTTGATACCTCCAGCTATTGTTGAAATCTCTAGTTCTTCCTTTAATTCTTTCAACTTCTGCTTTGTATATTTTGGGTCTCTGTTAGGTGTATAAATGTTTATAACTGTTACTTGATGGATTGACCCTTTTGTCATTATAAGATGCCCCTCTTTATCTATTCACATTTTTTTGTTTGTTTTAAAGTTTATTTTGTCTGATATCATAGCCACTCCAGCTTTCTCGTTGTTTCTATGCTATGTGTTACACTTTTTTACATTCAACACATTGTATCATCCAGTCTTCAGTGTGTTCCCTTAAGATTTTATATAGTTGGACCTTGTTTTGTTTTATTTGTTTCCAGTTTGGCAGTTGCTGCCTTTTGGGTGGTTGGCTTAATCCATTCACACTTAATGTTACTACCGACATAGTTGGCTTTATAACTGCCATTTTATTTTGTGTTTCCCGTATACCTCATATCTTTTTTGTTCCTCCGGGCTTCCATTGTTCTTTTCTTATGCATTAAATAAACCTTTTCTTATGTGACATTTGAATTCCTTTAATTATTTTTTACTGTATTTTAAAATTCATTTTGTTGCTATTTATTCTATTGCTTACCATCTACATTTTAACTTAGGATACTCTACTTTGGCTTTATACTGAGTTCCAGTGAGATATAGAAATGCCACTCCTACATAGTTCTGTTACCCAACCCTTCCTGTGATATTTCTATGCATTTTATATATTACTTTAATCCAAGTTACAAACTCCACAATACATTGTTATAATTATTTTATAATTTTTAAATTTTATGTATTTTTTTAATTTATTTTTTTTGAAAAGATTTTATTTATTTGTTTGACAGAGAGATAGAGAGCACAAGTAGGCAGAGCGGCAGGCAGAGGGAGAGGGGGAAATAGGCTCTCCACTGAGCAGGGAGCCCAATGTGGGGCTCGATCCCAGGACTCTGGGATCATGACCTAAGCCGAAGGCAGCCCCCCAACTGACTGAGCCACCCAGGTGCCCCTAAATTTTATATCTTTTAAATGAGGTGAGGGAATAAAGGAGAGTAAAGATGTATTTACAGTATTTGTTACATCATCCTTTTCATTACCCTGTCGTTTCCTTCATTTGTTCCTGTGGGTTTGAGTAAACTTTTGATGTCATTGCCTTACAGCAGTACAACTCTCATCTACCCTCGTCATGCTGTTGTTGTCAAATATATTTCTATATTTTACAGGGAAAATAATACAGTACTATGCATATTATTTTATACAGTTATTTTGCTGCAGTGGTGATGGTGGTAAAATATACATAACACGATTTATCATTGTATCATGTAAGTATATAGTTGTGTGGCTTTAAGTATGTTCACATTGTTGTGCTATACAATTTGGTCTTTAAATCAATTAAGAGTAGAAAGGAGAGAGTGTCATTACATTGTCTTTTATAATTACCTAATTACTTTATTTGTTTCTCCCCATTTTGTTTCCTGTGTGGGAAATGCTGCCTGGCATCATTTACTTTCAGCCTGAAGAACATCTTTTAGTATTTCTTGTATGGCGGGGCTGCTGGCAATGAGTACTCTCATTTTTTGTTTATCATTTTTGTTTTTCAGTTTTAGAAGTTTGGGTTGTATATAAAATTCTTGGCTGACCGTTTTATTTCTTTTCTCTTCTTTGAATGTGTTACCCCACTGCTTCCTCCACTAGCTGTGATAGAGAATAGGCTGTTAGTCATGTTGGGGGTCCCTTGTACGTGAGGAGTCCTTTTCTTTGTCTGCTGTCTACTTTCCACCAGCTGCTGTCACAGTTGCCAGCTCAGTAGCTTAAAACAACGGAAACGGAAACTCTCCCACTACTGGAAGCTAGAATTCTGATGTCAGGGTGTTGGCAGGGCTGTGCTGTCTGAAGTTTCTAGGAGGAAATCCATTTCATGCCTTTCTCTTAGCTTCTGGTGTTGCCACTAGTCCTGGATTCCTTGTCTTGAAGACCCATCCGTCCAGTCTTTGTGTCCATCATCACATACTGGATTCAGGGTTTACCCTATTCCAGTATGACCAGATTTCAACTGATTACATCTTCAGTCACCCTATTTCCAAATAAAGTCATGTTCTGAGATTCTAAGAAGGATATACATTTTGTAGGGCAGTATTTAACCCAGTACAACTGCTTCCAGAATTTTATCTTTGTCTCTGATTTCAGCATTTCTAGTATGATCTGACTACGTGCATCTGTTTGTGTTTGCATTTATTCTGCTTGGATGGAGTTTGGTCAGCTCCTTGAATGTGTAGATTCATGGGTTTCGTGAATCTGGGGAACTTTTCAGCCATTATTTCTTTGAAGATTTTTTCTATTCCTCCCTTTCTTCCTTTCTGGTGCTCCCATTATATGCATGTTCTTGTGTTCATTGGTGTCTCATACCAGTCTGAGGCGATTCACTTTCTTTTTTCTCTCCGCTCTTCAGGTTGCATGAACTCTCGATTTATCCTCAGGTTTGCTTTTTTTCTGCCAGATCCAATCAGTTGTTGACTCTCTGTCGTGAGTTTTTCTATACTTGTCAACCTCCAAATTTCCATTTGTTTCTATATTGTAACTGTTCTCTTTTTAGTCTCCGTTTACTTCTTTAAGCATGGTTACCTCCCATTCTTGTGAACTTGTTTATGCTAGCTGACTTGAGGACTGTTGAATGTGACAACTGGGCCCTGACACAGGCAGTTTTTGTCGCCTGGTGGTTTTCTCTGGGTCCAGGTCCTGCATTCCTGTTCCTTCCCATGTCTTAAAGTCTTTTGTAGAGAACTAGGTATTTTAGGTAGTATATTGTAGCAACTCTGGGTACTGTTCTCCCCTTTCTCCAAGCCTTGTTTTATTTTTTCTAGCTTACTTACTTGTTTAGTGACTTCGTTGGTCTCTTTCAGTGATGTCTGCTCCCCTGGAGTATGGGACTCTCTGATGGTTGCTGCTCAGAGGCCACAGCCTTGGGGATGGACGCAGTGGGACGGCAGTGACCATCTCTTAGCCTGATTGCTCTGTTAAGCTGTCTGCCTTGTGTGGTATCACACTAACTGTTAGGCTCCAGTAATTGCTAGTTGAGCAAACTGCTTTAATCAATGCTTTGCATTATAAATTGCTCCTCAGCCTGATTCCGTTAAATTCTGGCCCCTTTGCGGAGGTAGATGTTTAGGTCAGTCTTTGAGGTTTGCCCTGACCCCAAGAGGAGTTTTAGGTGTGTCTTTCCCTGGCTCTCTCTACTAAACTAGCGGTCCTGTGACTAAGCTTGTTGTTCTCATAGAGCTACCAGGCTCTTTTCTGTTGCTCACCACTTAAATCTCCATGGTTTTTGAGATAACCTTTATGCTTGAACTTTCCCCATTTCTCTTTCAAATTAAGTCTATCTCTCTGGGGAGAGCTTTGGAGCTCTTGTGTTTTTATTGACTGCCTCTGCCCCCAGGGGAGAGTCTCTGAGCCACTACTGTGGAGCTGGAGGAGGAAGGGACATTCCTGCTTATGGGCAGGGGGCTGGCAGGACCTGTACCCCCGGTCTTCTTGCCTTGCCTCTCTGGGCATGGAATCCACTCCGTGAGTGAGCCGGGGCAAGGGTGACCACAGTCCCATTAGTCAGTCGCAGCCTGCCGTCCCTGGAGTAGAGCCTCTGCCGCGTGAGGAAGGTCTCTCTTAACCACTTGGCTCACGCCTCAGGAATTGAGCCTGTGCAGCTCACAGCTGGGGGGATTGAAAACTGTGAGTGGCCTGCCTTTCCTGGTTAGATACCCGGAGCGCCGTTGTTCTGGCCACACCAGCACCCACTCTGAACTGTGAGGGTGAAGGGTGGAAGGTGGGAGTGGGCCATGGCCCACGTGTCACTGAGTCTCTCTGTTCTTACTGAATTTTTGTAGATTTTCTTGAATAAGTGTTTCTTCATTTGCTGTATACCCTTAGAACAATTTCCAGAGACTTTAAATGGCTAGGTTTTTGAATTCTCACCAGTTACGTTCTTTTGCTGGGGACAGGTCTGTGGAGCACCTCACCTTGCCATTCTGTAAGAAATGTCTTATCTGACTTTGATATGTAAATGGTTGGTACACAAGTGGTTTTTTGTTCTTTTACCTGTTATCTAGGCTGTAGGACTATGTATCCCAAACACCAGAGTAATAGTCTTGAATCAATATTAAACTATGTACACCCATAATCTCCCTTTTCTTCTGGAAGTTATAGAAAACCTCTTGCCTTTTTAGTTGGTTTACATAAATCTCACCCTGAGCAGACTCTAACATCTGTTATACTTGTACACCCATCTTTTGGGGTTCTTTCTTTCTTTCTTTCTTTTTTTTTTTAATGTTTTATTTATTTGTCAGAGAAAGAGCACAAGCAGAGAGAGCTGCAGGCAGAGGCAGAGGGAGAAGCAGGCTCCCCGCTGAGCAGAGAGCCCGATGCGGGGCTCGATCCCAGGACCCCGGGATCATGACCCGAGCCGAAGGCAGATGCTTAACCGACTGAGCCACCCAGGCGCCCCCTTTTGGGGTTATTTCTACCATATTAAAAATGCGTAGGCATTTAAGCATGAATTGAGAAATATATCCGTGTCTTCAGCAGCAGAGAAAAGTTAATTTTCCAGTCTTTCTGCTGCCACATGTCGGAGTGATCAGACTATTGGATGCCCTCCACTAACATATGAACCCTGCACAGTCTTGCAAGGGTTATTATTATATTCACGTGGGATGATCTTCCCGTCGATGCTATTACCGAATTTATTTCAGTTTTCACATAACCACAATAAATGGGCTGAGTGTCCTTCACTCCTCTGCCATCTCATAGGTTAAGCCACATTTCAGAGTCATCTGGTGCCACGTTGTTGCTAAAACCCAAAGCTTTTCAGTGATTGTGGAAGCCTTGGCACAAAGAAGAGGTTTGTCAGAAAGGCATTCTTCTTGCAGACTTACTGAGCAGCTTGAGTTTGAATGCTGCCCTTGAACTGGACCAGGTTCACTGCCTGTGAGCTCCACAAGAGCCGGAAGTACAAGCAGTTGAGATGAGCTCATAACTGCAGAGCCATGCAAAGCTGTGTGGAGTCCATTCAGTTCCACTGGAAGAGGTTGCCTGTCCTTTCGTCCTACTCTCTTCTTGGGGGGTTAGCTCCTTGTTATTCATAGGGTATCCCTGGGTTTGGCGATTCATTTTTACTGGGGGAGCTTGTAAGTGATGAGATTCTGCCAGTTTTATTTCTGTTTGAAATGCTTGCCTAATGGGCTGAAATTGATTAGGGAGAGACACTGTATAACCACCCAGCTATGTTACATAAATCTTTAAGTATTTTTGATAGGACTTACTCAAGAAAAACAGTTCAAATGCGTTTCAAGCAAGGCTAAGGTGCTTCCAGCAAGTTTATGTCACCACTTAAAACTAGTGAAATGTTGGAGGCAATCGTGTATAATTTAGTACACTGCGTTTCTGCTAGCCCTGAGTAGTCGCTCAGTTATTTTAGGTGTGGAGATAAAGTTAGCATGCGACAGAACATCTTAGTTTAGGAAACATTTGCATATAGATATAGAGTTACATTTAAAAAAGGTTAAATTTCTTTGAAAAGAGATGTAATTTTTCTGACTTATGAAGTCTGGAAGGCTTGGGAAAATGCAGTGATATGAAGGCTATTTCAAATAAAATGAATTTTCATTCCTCGAGTTAAACACTAGTAAAGCTAGATTTGGAATTCATGTGTTTTTCCTGAAAATTCTGTTTTTAAGTCATCATTCAGGTATACAGGTGAGATGTAGGTGTGCTGAGGATAAAACATGAACCAGACAAATCTACAGGTAGTGGAGAGAATATGAAATTAGGAAGACTCGAAGCTTATTCTGTCATCACTAGTGATCCTGGGGATCGTGGTCAGAGACTCAGTTCCCCTGGGTGTCCATTTCCTTTATTTATTTATTTATTTATTTATTTATTTATTTATTAAATTTTATTTTATTATGTTGTGTTAGTCACCATACAATACATCATTAGTTTTGGGTGTGGTGATCCACGATCCATTGTTTTCATATAACACCCAGTGCTCCATGCAGTACATGCCCTCCTTAATACCCATCACCGGGCTAACCTATCCCCGACCCCCCTCCCCTCTAGAACCCTCAGTTTGTTTCTCAGAGTCCATAGTCTCTCATGGTTCATCTCTCCCTCTGATTTCCCCACCTTCATTTTTCCCTTCTTTCTCCTAATGTCCTCCATGCTATTCCGTATGTTCCACAAATAAGTGAAACCATATGATAATTGACTTTCTCTGCTTGACTTCACTTAATATAATCTCCTCCAGTCCCATCCATGTTGATGTAAAAGTTGGGTATTCATCCTTTCTGATGCTGAGTAATACTCCATTGTATATATGGACCACATCTTCTTTATTCATCTGTTGAAGGGCATCTCGGCTTCTTCCACAGTTTGGCTATTGCAGACATTGCTGCTATGAACATTGGGGTGCATATGGCCCTTCTTTTCACTACATCTGTGTCTTCAGGGTAAATACCCAGTAGTGCATTTGCTGGGTCATTGGGTAGCTGTCTTTTTAATTTTTTAAGGCACCTCCACACTATGTTCCAAAGTGGCTGTACCAACTTGCATTCCCACCAACAGTGTAAGAGGGTTCCCCTTTCTCCACAACCTCTCCAACATTTGTTGTTTCTTGCCTTGTCAATTTTTGCCATTCTAACTGGTATAAGGTGGTATCTCAGTGTGGTTTTGATTTGAATTTCCCTGATGGCTAATGATGATGAACGGTTTTTCATTTGTCTGTTAGCCATTTGTATGTCTTCTTCGGAGAAGTGTCTGTTCATGTCTTCTGCCCATTTTTTGACTTGAGGATTATTTGGTTTTTGGGTGTGGAGTTTGAGAAGTTCTTTATAGATCTTGGATATCAGCCCTTTATCTGTAGTGTCATTTGCAAATATCTTCTCCCATTCTGTGAGTTGCCTCTTTGTTTTCTTGACTATTTCCTTTGCTGTGCAGAAGCTTTTTATCTTGAAGTCCCAAAAGTTCATTTTTGCTTTTGTTTCACTAGCTTTTGGAGATGAATCTTGAAAGAAGTTGCTGTGGCCGATGTCAAAGAGGCTACTGCTTATGTTCTTCTCTAGAATTTTGATGGATTCCTGTCTCACATTGAGGTCTTTCATCCATTTTGAGTTTATCTTTGTGTATGGTGTTAGAGAATGGTCGAGTTTCATTCTTCGTATATAGCTGTCCAATATTCCCACCATTTATTGAAGAGACTGTCTTTTCTCCATTACATATTTTTTCCTGCCTTGTCGAAGATGATTTGACCATAGAGTTGAGGATCCGTATCTGGGCTCTCTATTCTGTTCCATTGGTCGGGTATGTCTGTTTTTGTGCCAGTACCATGCTGTCTTGGTGATTACTGCTTTGTAATATAGCTTGAAATCGGGCAACGTGATGCCCCCAGCTTTGTTTTTCTTTTTCAACATCTCCTTGGCGATTTGCGTTCTTTTCTGATTCCATACAAATTTTAGGATTGTTTGTTCCAGCACTTTGAAAAATGTCATTGGAATTTTGATCGGGATGGCATTGAAGGTTATAGATTGCTCTGGGTAGCATAGACATTTTAACATTGTTTATTCTTCCGATCCATGAGCATGGAATGTTTTTCCATCTTTTTGTGTTTTCTTCAATTTCTTTCATGAGTGTTCTGTAGTTCCTAGAGTATAGATCCTTTACCTCTTTGGTTAGATTTATTCTAAGGTATCTTATGGTTTTCGGTGCTCTTGTGAATGGAATCGTTTCTCTAATTTTTCTTTCTACAGTTGCATTGTTAGTGTATAAGAAAGCACCTGATTTCTGTGCATTGATTTTGTATCCTGCCCCATTACTGAATTGCTGTATGAGTTCTAGGAATTTGGGGGGTGGAGTCCTTTGGGTTTTCCACATAAAGTATCATGTCATCTACGAAGAGAGAGAGTTTGACTTCTTATTTGCCAATTTGAATACCTTTTATTTATTTTTGTTGTCTGATTGCTGTTGCTAGGACTTCTAGTACTATGTTGAACAATAGTGGCGAGAGTGGGCATCCTTGACGTGTTCCTGATCTTAAGGGAAAGGCTCTCAGCTTTTCCCCATTGAGGATGATACTCACTGTGGGTTTTTCATAGATGGATTTTGTGAACTTGAGGAATGTTCTCTCTATCCCTATACTCTGAAGAGTTTTAATCAGGAAAGGATGTTGTATTTTGTCAAATGCTTTTTCTGCATCAATTGAGAGGACCATAGGGTTCTTCTCTCTCCTCTTATTAATGTGTTCTATCACATTGATTGATTTGCGAATGTTGAACCACCCTTGCATGCCGGGGATAAATCCCACTTGGTCGTGGTGGATGATCCTTTTAATGTATTGTTGGAGCCTATTAGCTAGGATTTTGTTGAGCATTTTGGAATCCATATTCATCAGGGATATCGGTCTGAAATTCTCCTTTTTGATGGGGTCTTTGCCTGGTTTGGGGATTAAAGTAATGCTGGCCTCAGAATGAATCTGGAAGGTTTCCTTCTGTTTCTATTTTTTGAAACAGCTTCAGTAGAATAGGTATTATTTCTTCTTTGAATGTTTGGTAGAATTCCCCAGCAAATCCCTCAGGCCCTGGACTCTTGTTTTTTTGGGAGGTTTTTGATCACTGCTTCAATCTCATTACTGGTTATTGGCCTATTCAGCTTGTCAATTTCTTCCTGTTTCAGTCTTGGGAGTTCATAGGTTTCCAGGAAGGCGGCATCCATTTCATCCAGGTTGCTCAATTTATTGGCATATAGTTGTTGATAATAATTTCTAATAATTGTTTCTATTTCCTGGGGTTAGTCGTGATCTCTCCCCTTTCATTCATAATTTTATTAATTTGGGTCCTTTCTCTTTTCTTTTGGGTAAGTCTGGCCAGTGGTTTATCGATCTTATTAATTCTTTCAAAGAACCAGCTTCTAGTTTCATTGATCTGATCTACTGTGTTTCTGGTTTCTAATTCATTGATCTCTGCTCTAATCTTAATTATTTCTCTTCTAATGTGTGGCTCAGCCATCGTTTTTGCTTTTTCTCTAGTTCTTTAAGGTGTAAAGTTAGTTGGTGAATTCGGGACTTTTCTGTTTTTTTGAGTGAGGCTTGGATGGCTATGTATTTCCCCCTAGGATTGCCTTTGCAGTATCCCATAGGTTTTGGACCAATGTGTTTTCGTTCTCATTGGTTTCCGTGAATTGTTTAAGTTCTTCTTTGAGTTCCTGGTTGACCCAAACATTCTTGAGCAGAGTGGTCTTTAGCTTCCAAGTGTTTGAATTTCTGCCAAATTTTTTCTTGTGATTGAGTTCCAGTTTTAAAGGGTCTGAGAATATGCAGGGAATAATCTCAATCTTTTGGTATCAGTTGAGACCTGATTTGTGATCCAGTATGTGGTCTATTCTGGAGAAAGTTCCATGTGCGCTCAAGAAGAATGCATATTCTGGAATGTTCTGTATATATCTATGAGGTCTATGGGTGTCTGTTCCCTATCTGCGAAGCAGAGATGACTTAGGAAATGGTGCTCTCCGTAAAGAATGAATGCAGCTGATCGAAAGCTGTGGAGCGTCAGGACTTTTCAGCCATCCACTTTCTCACCCATGATACAGCTGACCCTTGAACAACTCAGGGTTGAGAGGCATTGACCCCCCCACCCTCCACCCCCGACGTGCTGCCGAGAATCCGTGTGTGACTGTTGCCTCCTTTTGCTTGCTGTTGACTGGCAGCCTTACCATAACACGAACAGTCGATTCACAGATACTGTGTGTTTCGTGTATTACATATTTTGTTCTTACAAGAGAATAAACTGGGGGAAAGAAAATGTTATTAAGAACATCGTAAGGAAGAGAAAATACAGTCACAGTCCTGTCCCGTGTTTATCGGACAAAAATCTGCATGAGAGTGGAGCTGTGCAGATCACAGCGTGTTGTTCATGGCTGAGCTGTGTGTGTATTTTCATCAGAGCATATGTAAATGTCTGGGTGGTGTTGATGTGGTTCTTCTGTGGCTGGCATGACCCCTCCCCGCTCCCCAAATCGACGACCTTCACCCCGGGCTGCTTTGTTCTCACCCGTGGTAAACATCTGAATTATGTGTCAGATTTTATCGCACTTCGTGGCAAACAAAATGTTTTAAAACCATATGCCTAAGGGTTTATGTGTTTTGTTTTGTTTTGGTAAAAGAATTGGTGTTTTTTTTCCTAGTGTTAATTCTTTCAGTTCGGAACAGGAGGGTGAGGTGAGTGCAAGTTTTGACTGCAGAGAAGGCAGAGCGGAGAACAGAACAGGACAGAGAAGGTGTTTGCCCATTGCTAGTCCACTTTCTGAGTGTTCTTTTCACTCCTTCCTCCCCAACACTCAGTACGCTTTATCTGGCCCCCTCCATAGTCATCATTTAATTTGAATAAAGTCTTTCTGTTAGTTTAACAGTGACTTTCACTCATGATTGCCTCTTCATGTTTGTTGTGGCTCAGGCTTTGGAAGCACAGTATTGCTGGCCCCCTGTCCCCCACAGCTGCATCCTGTCCCCCTTGGGGCCCGTCAGCGGACCCCACGCAGTGGTCACGTTCCTGCTTAGACAGGGACCGGACGGTAGAACCTAATCACTTAGGGCTCTGGTCTGCAAACAGTATCTATTGCTTATTCATTTGTTTTCATAAGCAGTTGGAAAGATAATCCTTTTTTATGACATTTTTGTGTCCAGTTTTAAAAACCACATATATTATTTGGTAGTTCAACGAATCTCTGCATGTTGCTAATCACTTTTTAAAAGAGAGTCATTCTGAAACTTTGCAGGAATAGTGGTAGAATTATATAAGTGATGTTCAGTGTTCTTTCCATTATAAAATAAGAACTTTTTAATGTAAAATTGTCTGTTAGAGGAGACATTTGGAAACTTGAAACTATTTTTCTGTACTATTGACTGGGTGCTGCTTAGAAGTCGGCAGTAGTATGTGACAGTTTGTTCTGGAGGAAGAGCTAAGACGCTGTCTGTAAACTGTTAGCGTCTTCCTTCCTTGCTCTCCTTCCAAGTTTTAAGTTGTGGCTGCACCAAAGCCAAATCCCCTTGAAGTTGGTTGTCACCGTGTCCTCTTGTGCTTTCTCTGGGGATGTGGGGCGCATGCAGATAACCGGAGGAGCAGGGTTCGTGGGCTCCCACCTCACCGACAAGCTCATGATGGACGGCCACGAGGTGACTGTGGTGGACAACTTCTTCACGGGGAGGAAGAGGAATGTGGAGCACTGGATCGGCCATGAGAACTTCGAGCTGATTAACCACGACGTGGTGGAGCCGCTCTACATCGAAGGTGAGTGAGAGTGCACACTGACAGCACATCGAGCCTGGTGGGTGGGCTCCCCAGAGCAGCCAGCTCCCAGCCAGAGCCTTCTGCCCCGACCACAGTGAGTGGGAGCTGTGCCTTGTTTCTGAAATGGTCTCACTGGGTACAAGGCACTATCCTAGTTTCTGTGATAAAGAACGGTGACGGCACTGTGGGCATTTGGCTGCACTGCCCCGAGCCCTCCTGGCTTTGATCGTCATGGTCTGTTCCAGAAGGGCTTGTGTAGTGCACGACCTTCCCCACTGCGTAACACATCCTTTGCCTGCCCCACTTGTGCAAAAGTACTTCAAGCTTCCTGCTGGGTGCTGGCTGGTGCTGGCGAGTGTCTTTATAAGAGACAGAATGGAGAAGACACAGATGCATGGGGAGAAGAGCAGGTCTCACGAACACCAACGGAGCAGAGATTGAGGCCATGCAGCCCCAGCCCCAGCACCACCTACAAGGCAAGGAGCGATTCTCCCCTAGAGCCTTTGGGGGAAGCGTGGACTTGCCAACACCTTGTTTTCTAGAATTGTGGGAAAAGAGATTTCTGGTGTTTTAGTTCACCTAGTGTGTGGCACCTCACCTACAACAGCCACAGGAGCCTAGGAGGGAGGGTTTGTCTGAGGGGTGCCGATGAGAACCTCTAACAGGTGCTTGCTTAGCAGGCATCTTAGGATCACCAGACTTCACGTTCATTCTCATTTAAATCTGACCAGAGCCCTGAGAGGTAAATGGTATCATCCCCCCTTGAATATTTATGGAAAACTGGAACTGGGTTGTGGTCTGCCCCAAGCCATCGGGCTGTTAAGCAGTCCGGCCAGAACTCAGCCTCAGGTTTCAGGCTCCAAAGCTCGATTATCACCTACCCTCCTCCTGCATGGATAGGGTAGTGTTCTGCTTTTGCACGTTATCCAGTCATGGACATTTTCCCATGTCAATACAAAGTATCTTGGAAAGCCGGTATAGTTGCTGAGCAGGATTTATCATATGGGTATACCATGCTTTATTTGCTCCTATCCTTAAATGTTCTCCAGTGTTTTATTATAACTATCTTCCTCTGAATTTTATTTCCTTAATAAAGAGTTCAAACGCGAATTTTGCCAAATGCTGCTATGTCCTCCTTGTTCGGTGTTGTCTGTTTCACGAACACAGGAGTAGCACTGAGCATTATCTTCAAAAACTACTAACAAAATAGTTTGCTAATTCGATAGAAAACACATGGTTCTTTGACTAAAAAAGCTAGATGTTTTCTAACATATTAAAATTCACACAAAAAAATTAAATAGTTCTTTTACCTTTTTTAAAAAATTTGCTTTTCGTAGGAGTTCTTCATAATAGGGATATTAATCATTTGGTATATATTTAACATTTGCCCGTCCCCCTGAATCTGGCTTTTGCCTTTTAATTCCATTGAAATTTTATAATTACAGTCTAATCTGTTTATTTTCCCCCTTTGTTGTTCTATTTCTTTTATGTTCTAAGTGTCCAAGAATAGAGCAATATTCAGCCATGGTGTTTTTTGTTTGTGTGACTTTTTTGCTGTTGTTTTTTTAAAACATGTAATTATTTAATCTATCGGGGATTTATTTTGGGGTTAGGCTGTAGTTTGTGAAGTGAACTAGATGATCCAGGTAATAGATAAATAGGCTCACGTTCCCCCTGGACCTGATCGTGGGTTTGCTGTGAGGGTTAATTGAGGTAATGCACGTGATAGGGCAGGCACTCACAGGCAGAACTGCAAAGTGTGAGAGTCTGCATGCTGCAGTCGTGAATCAGCTGGTATCAGTAAGACACCGAGATTCCCTGGGGTTATGTGGGTGGGCCCCATAATCACGTGAGTTTGAAAAGCAGCGGCAGCAGTAGGTGGAGGAGCTAGTTGGAGAGATCTAGTAGAAGGGATGCTTCCGAGAGACAGGCACTGGGGAGGTCAGGGGGACTTGACCCACGGCTGCTGGCTCAGAAGGCGGCCTTGAACCAGAGCCTGCGGCCAGCCTCTGGGAGCTCCCAGCCCACAGCCAGCAGGGAGATGGGGACCTCAGTGCTGCAGCCTCATGCGACTGAATTTTGCCAACAGCTTGACTCACCCACTAATGGCAGGAATGCAGCCCTGCTGACACCTGATTTCAGCCTGTGAGGGCAGAGAGAGAACCAGCTGAGCCACACCGCGCCTGGCTTCTGACCCGCAGACCCGGTAGATTATAAGTGGGCATTTTTTTTTTTAGCCTCTAAGTTTGTTAGGGCATCAGTACAAAACTGCAGGGCTTGGCACAGGGGCTGGCGCCTCGCAAGTGCTCTCCAAATAGTAGCTGCTATTATTATTCCTCTTTCCCCTTTTTTTGCACATGGCAGTAAACATTTGTGAAATGAAACTATAGATCACATAATTTCAGTACTACCAAAACTTAGTAAAAACGGTATGTTGGTAAGTAAATTATCTGCTTTGCCTCTGAGCTTTGACACCAGAACTACTGGAGACCATTTCTCCCAGTTCTGACTGTAGACTCCATGTGGAGGACACTCATGAATGCACCGAATGGACTCCCACAAGAAAGGGTTCACACTTCTGCCATTTGCTGCAGTGGGAGTGGCACCCGTGAGGGAGAGCAGAAGACATTTCTCCACCCCCACAGTCTAAAGCCTGTTTTTTTTTCACTTTCTCCAACCCTAGCGTAAGATTCTTATACGTGCCCGTGATAGTCCCCCACCTGCTCCCCAACCTCCCCATCTCCTCAGTCCTTCTGCCCCCACAGTGCCCACCTGATTCTGAGCCCCGTCCAGGGAGAAGAGCATCCATCATTGGATCCTGCTTGTGGGTGCACTTCTGCGTCTCAGAGGTAGTAATCCTCCCCACTGCAAGCCAGACACAGCGTGAATTTAACCAGATGAACTCAGTTTGATTTGCCCCCTCCCCTCGGTGTTGCGTTGTCACACAAAGGATGACATGATTTAGGGCACCCTTGAGTGACCTGTCCTCGCCTGTGCTTACAGTGCCTGCCATGATTTACTTCCACGTTAGTTTTTCCTCTGATCGAATGTTACAGCCTGTGCTCATACTAAGTGGGATTACCATTTGGTGTAATGTGTACGGCGGTCTTTTAGCAGCAATGAACAAGTTAATGTGTCCTGTTGATGTGATAGAATTATTCTCCTGTGTGCAGGAGAGTGTATTACAAAGTATGCACACCCAGCGTTCAATACATAACTCTCCTTTTGAGTACCTTCTTCTGAGTAAAAGAAACTCCACTTGATATGGTATTGACACCATACCAGGAATGTTCTTCAGCTCTGAAAAGCATTTTGCGGAATTTGTTTTAGTTTATTTGTTTTTCCAGGGCTGGCAAGTTGTTTGGGCTGTAACGGGGTAACAGTGGTGTCTGTCACTTAATTTGGCAGTGTCCTAGCAGAGCTTCATTAATTTTCCTTCAGCACAGATTTCCTCCTCTTGTTATTTTCAGAGTGTAACCATTGTTTCAGAAGCAGAGGCATTAGCGATTCACTGTTGTGGGAAATTAACTGTTGTCTGCACTCAGAATGTGGTGGCGGCATTGGGAAGGGGGAAAGTGATTGCCACCCCCTGGGGTCGGGGCTGAGAGTGCGGTACCGTGGAGTGCGGGGGGGGGGCGGGGGGTGGTCACGTGGTCATGAATTGTAAAACTGATGAAGGCCAGCAGTGCTGGTGTGATAGGGGTTCTGTTAGAGGCCTCTGCGTTGTCTGGGCTACTCTGTAGAGAAGGAATATCGCTGCTTTGGAGGGAATTGTAATGCTCCCTGAAGTAACTGAGTCTGGCTGTATATTGCTTCAAGAGAACTCTGGATTTTTACCAAAGGAGACATTGAAGTTTCAGACGGTGAATCTCAGGAAGGAGTCAAGTTAATTCTTCCAACCCATATATTAAGGGCGCAGGGAAGTTTCAGACGAGCCAGGGTTGGGGGGTTACGGGGTGTGTTCGGGTTTTGTGAGGGAGATGCCAGGCCACGGAGATGGTGGAGAGGAGGCTCAGCGTTGGGCAGCCCCTTGTTCCAGCCTGGAGCGCTGGTGGGCAGGTGTTGGCCCCAGGCAGGCTCCCTGAGAAGGGAGCATGTCTAGAGAAAGAGCCGTGTGATCGCAGAAGCAAGGATTAGGGATGCATAGGACAGGAGCACTGACCCTGGAGGCTTTTTCAGAACAGAGCTGACTCTACTGGAGGAGGATGGAGGTCTAGCCAATTCCTGACTTACAATGGTCAGCTTAAAGGATTTTCTGACTTTACAGTGGTGTGATAATAGTACACATTCAGTGGAAACCAACTTTGAATTTTTTTTGAAGATTTTATTTATTTGAGAGGGGGAGGAGCGGAGGGAGAGGGAGAAGCAGACTCCCCGCTGAGCAGGGAGCCGGACACGGGACTCCGGGATCATGACCTGAGCCGAAGGCAGATGCTTAACCGAGTGGGCCACGCAGGTACCCCATACTTCGAATTTTTAATCTGGATCTTTTTCTGGGCTAGGGACGTGCAGTCCTGTCCTTTTGTGATGCTGGGCAGTGGCCGCGGCTCCCAGTCAGCCAGCGATCACAAAGGTCAGCAACCAATAAATGTACAAGCATTCCATACCCAGACTACCCTTCCGCTTTCACTTTCAGTACAGTACTCAGTAAGGTGCTTGAGACAGTCAGCACTTTATCACAAAGTAGGCTTTGTGTTGGAGGATTTTGCACAACTATGGGCTAATGTAAGTGTTCTGAGCACATGTAACGTAGGCTAGGCTAAGATTTGTGTTCAGGAGGTTATTTTATTAGCACTTTCCCTATGAATATAATATAGTTTTATATTGGTGCTGTGGGCCATCTGGGGAGTTTGTAAGTATGGGCAATGATGACCCCTCCTTGAGAAGCCGCCCGCCATTTCCTTAGACTCATGTCCAGGCTCCCGGTGTATACAGCCTGGGCCCCTCCCAAAAGCTGTCCCAGTTTACTTGTCCACCATCTGCAGAAGCAGGAATCTTGAAAGCAACATTTCTGTAGAGGACAGAAAAAGATGAGACACTCATTGCATCATGGGGAGCCCGCTCCTGGAACATGCGGTACCCGTGAGTAAGAGGTCCAGGACAGTGAAAGCAGAAAATGACAATCGTAAACACCTCATGAATACCCACTGTGTTCCAGGCACTGTTCTAATCACTGTGTATAATTAACAGACTTAATTCTTTCAGCGTATGGGTGAGGTAGGCAGTTATTATTCACGTGTGCAGGTGAGGGAACCAGCGCATGGAGTCCTGTGATCCCCCCGTTTCCCAGGTGCAGGGATCCTGTGCAAGGTGAGGAGGGGCGGGCGCCCTGCCAGGGAATACAGGAGAGGCTGGACTGTCACACCCAGATAGCCTGGAGTTGACCATGAATGGGGGATGGAAACTGTGTTTGCCAAGAGCGCTGGGTCCGTGTTGATGTAGGTATTTGAGGAGTGCTATTCTGATTCCAAGATTTTTGTTGGATTATAATTTAGAATTTTTTTTATCCCATTCAGTTTTTGTTGCAAATGTAAACATAAAATGCAGAGGCAGCAGATCCAAGATCCCCCACTCTGTTGAACTTGGAGCCGTGGGGAACTCCTGCAGTGAGGCTCTGGCCTATAGGTGCTTTCTCGCCACAGTGTTATCATGGTGACCCCTGAGCACTTGGGGGGGTTCCGAGAGGGATGAGGGCGGCTGCCAGCTGTGGCAGGAAATTGACAGGCGGCAGCGCTGACCGGAACTTTTGATCCTGGGGCTGAGCCAGACCTCTGGCATGTACAGTCTTCCCTTTGCATTAAGTCAATATTATTTGATATGAAATCAAGGCAAAAAATCCCACTCTTTTACTCTTTTAGTTCTTTGTGCCAAGAGAAGTTTGGCCTTTACACTGAAAAGTCCTATATCTCCTTAAATCCTGTTTTCCATAAATACCGGTGTTGGGGGGCAAGGGTTAAGACCACACATTCCATGTGGCAGAGAGGGACATCTTGTGCAGTATTTATGCCAGGGCTCTGGTCTGGACCGAGGGGAAAGAACATGGATAAACAGGAGTATCTTTATGCTGGGATTTCACTATATGCTAAATAATCACACAGATTCACAGCAAGAACCAACCTTTTGTTTTATTTTATAGTTTTTTCAAAGCTTCAGGGTGCAACTCCTTGATGGGTATCTTACTAGTTCAGTAAGGTGTGGCTCTGGCACAGGGAAGCAGTTGGACGTAGGAACTTATATTTAAAATAAAAAAAAAAATCGGGGAGATATAAACATTCAGTTGGCTTTTATGTGGATTTCCCCTTTGGTAGGAGATTACACTTGATTTTTTTTTTTAATTTTAATTTTTCAAAGATGTTATTTATGGGGGTGGGCACAAGCAGGGGGAGGGGCAGAGGCAGAGGGAGAAGCAGGCTCCCTGCTGATCAAGGAGCCCGATGCAGGACTCAATCCCAGAACCGCGAGGTCATGACCTGAGCCAAAGGCAGACGCTTAATGGACTGAGCCTTCCAGGTGCCCCGTACTACACTTGATTTTTTTGATGGAGTCTGAACAATAATTTTGGGTGATCTTGAGTTGTTCAATGTTGACACCGTTTCCTTTTATATTTATGTATCATCTGTGTGTTTTTCAGGCACAGTGAAGACCTATGGGAAGTTGGTTTGTGGCTAGTGTAGCTTCAGGGTTGTTGTTTTAAGAATTGAATTCATGGTGGGGCTGAGCTCGCCTCAGTTCTACCCCACCCCTTGCCCATCCTTTTCCCAGCATAAAAATAACTCCTTGTGTTCTAGCAGGAAGGCTGTTTTGGACCTATTTAAGGAAATTCTGCGAAAAAGGAAAACACTAGTTTGCTTTACTGTTTCCCTTCCTTGATCATTAATTTGAGCTCTTTTAGGGCTCCTGGCTTAGGCTATTTTTCTGGCCATGATTACAGCGCATGGCCCTTGTAAATGTTTCGGGATCACAGGAGGGTCACCTGGTGGTCACATTGAGAGGTGCAGCTCCCGCGAATGAATGGCCCTGCCTTTCTTTTCTCCTGTTTTCTTCCTCTCCGTCCCTTCAGCTTAGATTTTGAATGTAATGCTCATTTTTGGTGTACGTGTTTTACAATGCAATTTACATCATTTGAAGGCTTCCTTCCCCCCTGGGCTGTAAGGGTTAACTTTGCTGCTCTGATATTATTCAGTATTTTTGTAGCACTTCTCATTCTGATTATTTACGCTTGTTCTAAAATTACCCCCCTGCTCTCCTCTTCACAATTCCTTATCCAAATAATTACTCAATAGCCTTTTTAGTATGGAAACTGGAGTCACTGTCACTAACACTCCCAGCAGAACACATTCTCATGGGAAAGAAGAGCTGTTGGAAATACTGATTTCGTAAGACTTCAGGTTCTTCTTAAACACCATGCATCAGTGGACATAGTTTTTAGGGCACACCTTAGCCTTTCCAGGTGGGATGACCAGGAAGCTGCAGTCAAGCTGAACCCCAGATGTGAAAACACCAACAAACCAGATGGAATAGCTTTTTAGATGAAGACGCCCCAGTCTATGGCTCATCTCTTCACTCAGCTCGCTTTTAGTGAGCACAGTTCCCAAACTGGCCCCAGTCATGGTGGGGAATTGGTTTTCCATCACAGATCCCCAGGCCCATCTAGCCCTTCTGATGCATTAGATCTGCCTGGGAATCTGCATTTGTGTGTGCGCATAGGTAACAGGGTGGGGGCACCCTCCTGCCGAGAGCAAAGCTGTGTGGAGAGCCTAAGGAAGAAGAAGGATCACTTGTTCTCAGGGACTTTTCATCTGGTGAAGAGGACGTGTGGGAAGCTCTGGACAGGGCAGAATGCAGTAATTAACCAGTGGCATGGGCAGCGGGCGGGGAGGGTGATTGTCCCTGACCAGGGCGTTCAAGAGGGCTCCCCACACAAACTGACATATGACTTGAGCCTCGAGGGAGAAAGCGTGGGCTCCTGCATACGTGAAGGAGACAGGGAGCGGGTTGGCAACGTTTTCGTCTTGCTTGATGTCAGACTTACGAGGGACGAACTTCTCTAGTCTCTGATGCACTGAAAGACTTTCTTCGCTGTAGATGTTGTCACCTCAAGAGTAAAAACAGTGCTAAATGATTTATTCTGTGAGATCACGACCCATACCCTTGATTTAAATGGTCTTTGGGAAGCACGTGGTGGCGGCACCTTCGTGAGCAGGTATCTGAAGGGCGCCAGCTCCAGGGGTCAGGCACGCTGGCATGTGCTCTCCTGGGTGGCGCTCAGCTCCGAAGGCCTGGCCCCCTCCTGCTCTAGAGTGGCACTGGGGTGTGATGAGGTGTGTTCCAGGGAGGAGGTGCAGCACGTGCGTGTGGAGTTGGTGGTCTGCTGCACACACCTGCAGTCCTTGAGCTCTGAAACAGGTGAGCAGGGACAGACCCGTGCTCTTACTGGTCCTGTCTGTAGGCTGCAAAGGGTAAAACAGCCTAAGAAGGATGGCATTCTGTGAGACCTGGCTTGTTAACTTATACTTCACATAATAAACTTTTTGTTTGCTTTTTATTTGTAGCTGTTTATCAACTCAGAATAACTTGCGGGGGGGGGGCGGTCAGAAAGCATTCACAGGATGTTCCTCTTAATGAATTTGCATGTTAAGACTAAACAATTTCAAAAGGTTTTGGGTTTTCTTAGTTCTCTTGAAGAAAGATTAGTCTTTCGAAAGCATGGGTGCTTTTTAAATCAGTAGTTTTCAGATGTGGCTTTAAAAGTGTTTGTGTGGTGTATATGTACATCTGTGTATGTATATGAGTGTGTGTGTATATATATATGTACATAAATATATCCACCTGGAGTGTCTGCATCTGGATGCCAGGGGTCCAGGTATCCCTCATTCAAAAGCTTCACTGGGTAACTGCTGTATAGCAAGGATTGATTGGGAATCTTGAGTGAGTGGCAGTGGCTCAGGAGCCTGATTTTAGCTCTTATATTCCCAGGGTAGAGAAAGGGAGGAGAACAAATATATAAACCCAAAGCATTCATTTTGACTTCAGCCTTAGTAAAACTTACACCCTTTTTCCACTAATACTCTTTTCATCTGCTTTTACTGCTCATGAGTATCTTAGTTTTTTTGCCATCCTGACCATTTTCAAGGGTACTAGGCAGTAGTGGTAAACATATTGTGTTAGAACAGATCCCCAGAACTTTTTCACCTGCAAAACTGGAACTCTGAACCCATTGAACAATAACACTCCTCCCCCAGGCCCCGGAACCATTGATCTACCTCTGTCTCTGAGTCTGATGACCCTAGGTACCTCATATAAGTGGAGTCCTACAGGATTTGTCTTTCTGGGACTGGATTATTTCACTTAGGGTAATGTCCTCAAAGTACCTCCCTGTTGTAGTATGTGACAGAATTTTTTTTTTTTCATTTTAAGGTTGGATAACATTTCTCCGTGTGTGTGTGTGTGTGTGCACGCGCGCACGCACTGTATTTTCTTTATCTGTTCATCTGTCCCTGGATGCTTGGGTTGCTTCCACTAGGTGGCTGTTGTGGACAGTGCTCCTGTGAACACGGGTGTGCCAATGTCTCTTTGAGGCCCCGCTTTCAGTTCTTGGGAGTATATACCCAGAAGTGGGATTCCTGCTCTTATGTTAATTCTGTTTGTGTACTTTGAGGAATCATCACGCTGTTTTCCATAGTGACTGCACCATTTTGTATCACCACCAAAGTGCGCCAAAGTTCCACTTTCTCCACATCCTCTATAGTACCTGCTATTTTCGGTTTCCTTTCTTTTTTCCTTAATAGTAGCCATCCTAATGGGTGCGATGTGATACCTCATTGTAGTTTTGATTTGCCTTTCTCTGATGATTAGTGATGTTGAACTTCTTTCCATGTGCTTGTTGGCTATTTGTATGTCATCTTTGGAGAATTACTCATTCAAGTGCCTTGCCATTTTTTGAGTCACTCGATTCTGTTGTTGATTTATAGGAGCTCCTTATATATTCTAGATATTAACACCTTTTCGTATATATGACTTGTAGATATTTTCTCCCATTGTGTAGTTTGCCTTCTTACTGTTGATTGGGTCCTTTGATACTGTCAGAAAAGTAATTAAATTTGACGTGGTTCCATTTTTCTATTTTTGCTTTTGTTGCCTTTGCTTTTGATGTCGCATCCAAGAAATCTTTGCCAAATCTAATGTCCTGCAGCTTTTTCCCTGTTTTCTTCTTAGAGTTTTATTGTTTTAGGTGTTACGTTTTGTTCTTTTTGTTTGTTCTAAGTTAATTTTTGTATGTAGTGTAAGATAAGGATGCAACTTCATTCTTTTGCGTGTAGATAGTCAGTCTTCCCAGCACCGTTTGTTAAAGAGACTGTCGTTTCTTCACTGAGTGGCTTGGTATCCTTGTTGAAGATCACTGAACCATGTACACAGGATTTATTTCTAGACTCCATATCCTTTTCCACTGGTCTGTGTGTCTGTCTTTATGCCAGTAACACACTGCTTTGATTACTGTAGCTTTGTATTGTTTTGAAATAGAAAATGTAAGTCTTCCCACTTTGTTCTTTTTCAAAATTGTTTTGGCTAGTCAGGGTCCCTTGAAATTATGTACGGATTTCAGGATGATTTTTTTTTCTTCTGTTTCTGCAAAAATCACTGTTGAAGTTTTGATAGTGATGGTGTTGCAGAAGTATTTTTAAAATAAGAAGACTTTTTAAAACAATCACTTCAGGAGTTGGCCTGAATAGTCTTAGCCAAAAAAGTCTCATAAATAAATATCCAGAAGATGAGAGCTGCAGTCTTTTACAGGTTGTTCTTGCCTCCCTTGAGGTATGGTCACTGTATAGGAAAAACCATTACCAGGTGTTCCATGAGCCTGTGCAGTTCCTAGAACCCTTCCCAAAGATACTATCTGCATAGAACCATCTGGCTTCCCCCTTCTCCTAGTCTTAGTGGCTCATGTGAACTGAGCCTCCCAGTTGTGTTGGGTTTGAAAGACTGAGATAATTAGGGTGAATTAAGGTAGAGACCAAGCTCACAGCGTAGAATATCATGCACTTGTGTGGAGTCACCACTTCTGTCCCTCTTCTGAAGATAAGAACCTGTCACCCGGCTCTCACCCCTGGGTGGGAGAGTGTGTTCAGAAGTCACCCCGGCCCCCAGAAGGCACTGCGGTGATTCCCATGCCATCCTGGGCATGACAGGAGATTTTCAGTGGGAAATGAGTAGTGAGTGGATGTGGGTGGGGAGGTTGGGCATTTTTGGGTGGGAAGGGATGTTTTCTGAGAAAGTTATATTGGAGAATTCACCATGAGGACAGTTTTTCCCCATTGGCCTGTTTTGCCTGTCGTTTCTGAAACCCAGCCCTTAATGTGCCGTTACCTAAAAGAGAGCAATGGTCCCTGGTTGGGAAGAAGGTGGGAGGCCAGGGAGGTCCCCGCAGGCCTTCTTGCTTGGGGGCTGAAGCTGTGTACAGGGAGGGTTCACTTTGGCAGCAGCGTCTTGGATCCCCCATGATGGTGATGATATTTTCTCTCACCTGGAGCTGAAGTGGGACGGCACTGGACAGACTTGGTTGTCTGCAGGGATGGCCTTGGGATACATGCTTCTTCATCATTGCTTCCCCGGGGCCTCTCTGCTGTGTGGCTGGTGCTCCCTGACCCTGGAGAGCAAGGGTCGGGGATGGTGATGTCACAGCGGATGCCTGTGCACGAGGGGAGTTGTGCAGAACCCAGTCGTTTTGCCATTCATAGCTTTAAAAACCGCTCTCCTGGGGCACCTGGGTGGCTCAGTCGGTTAAGCGTCTGCCTTCGGCTCAGGTCTTGATCCCAGGGTCCTGGGATCGAGCCCCACATCGGGCTACCTGCTCAGCAGGATGCCTGCTTCTCCCTCTCCCACTCCCCCTGCTTGTGTTCCCTCTCTCGCCGTGTCTCTCTCTGTCAAATAAATAAATAAAATCTTAAAAAAAAAAAAAATTTAAAAACCACTCTCCTGACTCTAGCTGAACTGACAACAGTACCATATAATGCTCAAAAAGCTCTGGGTTTGGATTTATATTGAACTGGGTTCAAATCCTGGCATTGTCATTATTCAGCTGCTTCACCAGCAAGCTTCTTAATTTCTTGTGTAGAACAGAAATAATGGTACTTTACCCTCAAAATTATGGTAGTAATTATAATGCATTATCAGCTGCTTAGTGTTTGGTGTCAAAATCTGTGTCCTCAAAATGTCTCCTGCTCAGAACTCCACGGTCTTCATTACCGGCGCAAGTTCAGACTCTACCCTGGTATTTAAAGTCTCATACGCTGTCGCCATATCGAACTTGTCACTTAGATCTTTCAGAGCCTCGGCAGAAATTCTTGTCCTTTCCTATCCCTGGTGCACAGCACCCTCATTCCCAAGTAGCCCAAGCGTGAATGAACTCCTAGCCCGTCTCTCTGCACAGCCAGGTCCACCTAGAGGCCAGACCCCTCGCTCAGTCTCCTTTATCAGACCAGCATACTCCAGAGCTGGCAGTTGGTCTTTGTATCTCCGCCTGTGTCCTCCCTGAGATAGGCATTTGATGACTGAAATCTTGTTACTAACCTTGGTGTCGTTTTGCTCATGAGCCACTGAGCAGATCCTCAATAAATAATCAGTCAACGAAAACAAACAAAAGCGACCCTCCGACTGTCATCTCAGGGTCTGGTTTTATGTACACAAAATATGTGAAAACAAAGCAAGTAAAGCATATTTTAATGCTTTTATGTCAGATTGGTTTTACAAATTAAAAACCTTACTTGCTTTAGATAGTCATGCTTCATTCAGTGTCTGAAAAATCGGTCTTCCTTCTGATTTGCATGCCGTATCTGGGACAGATCTCAGAAACAGTCAACTCGGTAATCAGATTGCCTCTGATTAGAGGAGAACAGGCCCTGATAGTTAGACTTGCTGTTTTTGTTTAAAGTTCTTCTAAATGCAAAAGCAAATTTGTTTTTATGAAGAATAAAGGAGTAACAACTGGAACTTCAGTGAAAGATATAGAAATGCCTTTATCATACAGCCTGATTCTTAGGAGTTCAGAATGTTTTTAGTGTTTTCCTTGGAAATTACATACTTCCATTTTTGTCTCCTTTAGTTGACCAGATATACCACCTGGCCTCTCCAGCCTCCCCTCCAAACTATATGTATAACCCCATCAAGACCCTGAAGACCAATACAATTGGGACACTAAACATGCTGGGTAAGTT
Source organism: Mirounga leonina (assembly GCF_011800145.1). NCBI lineage: Eukaryota > Metazoa > Chordata > Mammalia > Carnivora > Phocidae > Mirounga > Mirounga leonina. The sequence goes on along the minus strand of NW_023270305.1, from coordinate 76,784,897 downwards.
GTCCTTTCCTTATTTCGCAGCTGTTGCTAGGAATGTTCTAGACAATTCCAGGCATAGGTCATTAACATTCTGTTAGAGTTTGATCTTGGTCTTTAGACCCCTCCTTCATCCCCTGTCCATGCTCTTTCAGAGTGCGTTTATGAGCCATCAGTTTTCACAGGGGGCACAGTCATAGTAACAGGTCTGCATTGCCTCAGTTAAATCCCCTGGGAGTGACCACCCGTCACTGTGACCACGCATCCTTCTTCCCTTTCCCCTGTGACATGGTGTGTGTGTGCCTCTGGGCTGGAAGAGGCACTGGCGACTCTGATCCAGGGTTGGGTTTGTGTGGACTGCACACAACGGCCTGTCAGGAGCGCTCCTGGGAGGAGCAGAAGAGCAGCCGACCTGATGAGGTTGTCCAAGCTGAGTACCTGAGTCTAGACTGAACTGTGGTATTCACTTTGAAGGTGAAAGGTGACAGCATGAACACCGGTAAAGGTGGCCACCCGTGCACGTTCACAAACAACATGCCTCAGATTTATAGCTGTGGGTGACATGTACATATTAATGCTTAAATTAGAGACATCTGAAGTTTGACACGGGTTTCAAAAACTAGGGGTTTGATTAGTTGCAAAGTAGAAAAAAGGAACCACTTTTTAAAATGTCAAGTGAAAAATGGATTTAATTATGGGAACATTTAAAACAGCTTCTATGAATGGATTTTGGTAAATATAGCACTAAATTTTCATTTGGGGAAGCTGGGAGACAAGGGATTGAAAGGGCAGCCGGAGTTTGGTTTTCGGATCTCTCAGACTAAACATTCTGGGGGGTCAAGCTCCATGTGAAGTGAAATGATTCATTCTCCTAGTCTAGAAAGGGCATTTGTTCTCCTCTTTGTTGCAACCCATGCCCTGGCCACCAGATGAAACAGAGTCCCCACTTTGCTCCGAGGTGAGATGTTGGTAGAGCTGCTTGCTGCCTGTTCTTGCCGCCATCAGCTCCTGCCCCTGCCCATGCTCTCTCTGCTTCCCTGGCTGCCTCCTTCGTATCGAGCTAGATACAACTGGGGAAAAGCCACGAAGCCCAGGCTGTTTCAGAAGATAGCATTCATGGTGCAGTCACTGTGCCCAAGGCACTGTCCTGCCCTCAGATTAGGCTCATCCTCAGGCTCTTCTGGCAGGGAGCTTGGCCTTGGTGTTCCCTGGAGGAGGTGATATATGGGCCAGGCACCAGTGACACCGAGGAAGAAGGGATTGTTCCAGTGAAAGCTGTTAGAGTTCCAGGCGGAAGGGACCCTTGAGCCATGGCTGAGGTTGGACCTGGAAGTCTGGAAGGAAGGGTAAACTCCTTTCAGGAACGACAAGGACAAAACCCGAAGTGGAGGGAGAGTTGCTAGGCGACAGAGACCCTAAGCGGGACTTCGTATTCTGATCGGAGAGAGGTGCTGTCATTAATCATTCTGCACTTGAGACAAGATGCAACAAACCCCACACGGCCCCTTCCTGGTGGGGCCCTTCCCTGTCTGTGGCTCCCCCCTTCTCTGGGCCTGTGCTCGGCTTCTTCAGGATGAGACTTCTTTGTCCAGTCTCTGCATAAACACCTGGGCACTTGAGCGGCGCACATGGGCTCCCCTGGCTCCCCCACTGAGGGGTCTTTGTGATGATGCAGATGCTCTATGTCCTGAGTGTATCCGTGTCACTGTCCTGCTTGTGATGTCGTACTCTAGTTTGCAGGGTTTTACTGTCGGGAGGAACTTGGTAAACGGTACACAGGGTTCCTCTGTATTACTTTGTACGACTGCATGTAAATCTACAGTTGTCTTAAAAGTTTATTACAAAAAACAAACCAGCTCGGGATCCTTCCTTTTGAAACTACTATCATTGTGGTATAAGTTATAAAGCCCGTAAGTTCCATATTCTGCTATGTCCCTCTAACACTTTTTGTTCCACTGCACTGTGGCGTTTGCACAGATGATCTCCACATCCTTGCTGTTCGGAGCCTGATTCTCTTGTTCTTGTTGCTCATCTTCCCTCTTCACAGCTCCCTGCTTCCCTCCCCCGGTGCTCCCACACCCCTCCTCCCCCAGGCCCCGCACACTGGGGCCTTTCTAGGTCGCCGGCCGCCCCTAGAAGCGTCTGCAGGTGGTGTGTACATGCACTTCACGGGCACCTCAGTGCATGGCACAGCTGGCCCCTCGGTCTGGTGATGTCTGTGCACAAAGGCTCCGTGAGGGAGTACATTCGGGAGACCCTGGGTTAAGCGAAGGGCAGTGGGTTTCTCTGGCTCAGGGCTGCTGTGAGCCTCTGAGGAACTGCTTAACGCTGGGAGTTTGTGTCTGGAGGACTTTGCCTACTTATATGACCACCATAGAGCACGATGTTCTAGCCTGTTCTACCTGCAGGGGGCTTATGCAGGACACGGTTCAGAGCTGGACACAGGAATGTGGTGACTTTCTTTGGAGAAGGGGCTGTTGAAACTGAGCCTCAAGGAGGCAGGAGGACAGGGTGGAGGGGCCCTGCCGGGGAGACTAGCTCAGGCACACTCGGAACGCCAGGTGGCGTGTTGAGGAAGTGGCAGGTGGACCGGCTTGTGGGGGGGATAGTGGAAGTGAGGGTGCAAACGGCCTTGCCTTTGCCTACCAGCGGTAACCCTGAATCCACCTTCCCAAACTAACAGACTCTCCATTTGCCCCTGCCTCCACTTATCAGTATCGGACTGAATACTGTGATTCCGAGGGTTCATTTGTGTTTTTCTTTCTGGTTTTGTTTTTATTTTTGTTCCAGTGTAGATGGCAGTGTGAGTGGATGGTTCACCGTGCACAAATGATCAGAGACAATTCATACTAAAAAATTTCATAAATTGGCTACAAAAATGGGCATGCACATGTCATCTCCTCGTTTCCCTGAAGCTGACAGCTTCTCTGATCCTATCTTTGCTTTCTGTAGGACTTGCCAAACGAGTCGGTGCTCGTCTGCTGCTGGCCTCCACCTCGGAGGTGTATGGAGGTGAGTGGCGGGGCTCCCACAGGGCACTGGCTCTGGGCCCATGGGACTGTCTTAGGTGAAGAAGGAAGCAAAAATGAGTCCAGGATTCCACTGTAAGAAGGCCCCACCTTGCTCTCCCTGTTTGTGTGCGAGGCAGCAGAGAGCCTTCCCGGCTCAGCCATCCATGTCTGCTCTCAGTGGGCCGAACCCCTTTCCTCCTGCTGAAGAACGCTCTTGGAGGACCGTGTCCTGTCACCTGGCCAGTAAGCCCCACCTCGGACAAACCCATGGAAGTATTTTTTCCATTCTGCTATGAAAGGACCCCGGAGATCATTGGTCAGGGATTTCTTTTGCCACTTTTTTTAGCTGGTCCATGTTATTCTTCGGTGTGAGCAGTGGGTGCCGTGAGCCTGACCCACCAAGATCGCAGAGCTTGGCCTTTGCTCGCTTGGCAAAGAGATAGGTGCTGATTGCCTCACCTGTTGTATAATGATTTCTGGAAGAATCTTAAGTAGGTAGTGCCAGAAAACTCCTGAGCCTGTTTTGCCAACCTGCAGCACTTCACCCCCGTCGAGGCCTTGAAGGCAGTCAGCATTCGGAGTGGGGTGAGGGCTGTGGTTCAGTTCACATTGATTTCTGTTCGGCCCCAAACCAACCAGTGCAGGCTTGTGCAGGTTTGTGGAGAACTGCTCAGTTGAAGCAGAAGAATCTGGACTCTGACATGGTGAAATTTGTCTACTGCACATTACTGTTTTGGATGAAGAAATGAGGAAGTCACGGGGCAAGGGATCACATAGGAAGAGATGTGTTTTTTTTTTTTTTTTAATAAGGGAACCAAGTGAAAAAAAAATAGAAACAAATTCTAAATGCAGTTCTGTTCTCTGTAATCCCTGTGAAAAGGTGGAGCACAATCCACTTTGAAATCTTGGCAGTTAAAAGCGTCCACCGCCAACCTGTTTGGCCAGTTGCTTTTGGAACGGGCATTGAGTGGACTTGCATTTCTCCTTCCTGTCCTTTCCGTAGCAAGACTTACCAAGGGATCAGTATGTTTCCCTTTATAGGGCATTGGATGATTCCCTTTTGCTTTCTGTGTGACAAGAGGAGTGGTGTTGATACAGTTCAAAGGACTAAAGCTTTTTAAATGTCTCAAATATAAAGGTACTCCTCTTATTGGTCCAAGAGGGCACAATGACATGTTTTCCCTGTCCAGCCTTCTTCCTCCGTTGCCTCATTTATTATCTGCATATTTGATGACACCTCATGTTCCTTAGGGTTCTTAAATGACATCAGGGTGTAACTGGCTGGCTCCGGTGTTTGATCACTGCAGTAAACGGATGCTTCGTGGAGGGGTGATTGGTGGGTTACCCTCGCAACATACCGAGAAGGGAAGACTAATTGGAAATCAATTTCGACTCTAGATCTTTTTTAACGACAAGGTGTGGGGACTTTATAAAGCTGTGTCTTGAACCTTGGGCATCTGGACACCTCAGCCCAGGGGTGCCCATCAAGGAGTAGAGTCAGGGGTATGCCTGATCTTCTCTTTCTTGCCATTTGCTCAATTTATGACAGTCTCTCTGGAGTCTAGGTGGCCCAGCTCTTGTCAAAAATCCCCAAAAAAGGTCTCTTGATTGTTACATCTGTGTGAAATTAAGTCACTGGTTTTCTTCTCTCAGGGAATATTCGCCATAGACCTTTTCTCTCATCCTGCAGTAAAACTATGCCCCCCTTTTAAGAGAATTTTAAACCACAGCAGTGGCTAGAGAGGTCTGAGTCTGTGCCTTGATTCCATCACACTGCAGGGGAGTGCCAGCCTCCTGAAGGGGGCCGGCCGGCTTCGGCACCTGTGTATTCATGTCTCTGAGCTGCGTGGGTCCCATTGTCCCCATGAGCTGAAGTCAGATTTTGGCTTTAAGATAAGCAAGAAATGAATTTATAACATAGAGCTCCTGTACATTGTTCAGATTTCTTGGCAAAGATTTATACATTTTATACTATGGCTGTATGTACCATATACATAAGGTTTTAATTCACATTTCAAAAATATATTTGTGTTACAAAAGTATTTGTTACTAGGTTTCTTTAAATAGTCTGTCCCCTTGGCACATCTTAAAATGTGATTGATTTACACACGAGAAAAGCAGGAATTGGGAATATAAAATGTGTGCTAAAGGGTCAAGTAGTCATTTGCCTTAGGACACTCTGTCCTTCTGCCTACACAGACCAGGGTACTGATCGTCTCACTGAGGTTCTCAGTGAGCTCCTCAAGTTTGTTCTCATGTTGTTGGCACATGGGAAAGTCCACGTGTTCCACAGAGATGCTCTTAAAATTATTTCAGTAAGTACATGCTTTACTATGATTATTTTATAAAGTGGAACCATATATTCCTTCACATAGATTACATTTAATTATAGTTTGTATAATTAAATGTTAAGAACAATTTACGGGGGAGAGGGGAGACTTGCAATTGAGTCACCTTGGTCTTATAAGTTATTTTTTTCCCTGTAAAACACTGTCTTTACTTAATACGGGAGGTAAGAAGAGTGCATCCCTCTGGAACTGGGGAGAATGGACTGTGCCACATTGATAGGTATCTCCCCATTTGTAAATGTTTACCTTGGTCTTTCTAGAGCAATCTTGTGCATCATAAATATTCATCATTCAGAATGCATATGAACTTGATGAACACACAGTCTCACTTTCCCACACTCCTAGATCCTGAAGTCCACCCTCAGAGTGAGGAATACTGGGGCCATGTGAATCCAATAGGACCCCGAGCCTGCTACGATGAAGGGAAGCGCGTTGCTGAGACCATGTGCTATGCTTACATGAAGCAGGTATGGAGCTGCGTTCTGGGGGCTTGGGGTGTAGATGCGCAGAACACCCGTTCCATCAAATGCATAGCGCCATACAGAAGTGAAATGCCATGATTAAGTTTGCCCGACAGTGGCTACTGGAGAAGCTTAGTTTCCCACTACTATAAATTAATAGTATTATCAACAGCTTTTCCTGTGTATGTCCTTTTTTAAAAACGATTTCCTGGAGATAAATGCTCCAGTGTGGAATGCTGTTGCATGGCTATTAACGGTACATTTCTCTATTGCCTGATTGCTCACCAGCAGTTAGTAAGTGCTTCTGTTTTCCTGAAGCCTCCAAATCAGTGAACTTTATTATTATTATTATTATTATTTTTACTTTGAGTTACTTAATAGGTATAAAAATGAATTTGATTGTTTTAATTTGAAACTTTTTAGGAATTGTTATTTATAGTTATTTACTATTTCCTGATTTCTTAATTATTCATTGCCACACTGGGGGCTTCTCCCATGGATGACGTCATGTTGCGGATCTGCTCACCTGCATACTGTAGCAGAAGGAGCCCGTGAGACTGAGAGGTGGAGGGTCTGGGTTCCCACCCTGGCTCTGCCTCTGTGTGCCTTGAACCTGTGACCCATCTGTCACAGCACTGTGACTCTAGGCGAGGGCCCAGCTAGGCTGCGGTCACTGTCTCTGAGCTTGGACCAGCTTTCTGACATCCTCATGGACGTGCCCTCTGGTAGAGGAGGGAGGGCATGGGGGCAAATCATTGCAGACTGGAGTCAGCTGATGTGGCCTATGCTCCGAGGACTTAAGAGACTTGGATGTCTGTCCCTGAGAGCAGCATTCTGAGGCCGAGGATCCTGCCTGCCGGTGAGCTCAGATGGTCATGTTTTGCATGGCGGAAGAGGCGTGTCAACGTGCCTGCCACTGAGTGTCCCTGAGCATCTTTTTTTCGCAGAAGAGAGTTGTCAGGAGCTTTTTTCCTCATGTCTTTAATGAAATACCAACATTAAAGACCCATAGAATACTGTGCTGATGGAGGTATTTATTTATTCTGTCTTCTTTCTCAGAGGAAACACTGATTGCTTTCTAAGCTACTTTGAGCAATTGACTCATATTATCCATTCATTTTAAGAAACGTAAATGAGTTCTGGAAAGGACCTATCTTTATAGGACTTCAAGTCAAGTCCAGAATACTTGACTCCACAATTTAGGACGGTCTACCAGATACAGAGAACAACCTCTGGATATGTTGGTACTTGAGAAGACTAACCTGAGTGCTTGAGGGGCACGTGTTGCATTTTATTGCATAATAAGTTTGAATACTGTCGTGTTTCTCAAATGTTGGCTTGTGCTTTCAGTCTTGTGGTATTTCTTAGTGAGTTTTTATATAGGTTAAAGCTGGTGGGCAAATAGGACATTTTAATTGAACTCTTGGTTTTTATTAAATGAGTCTAGTGAGTCTCTAGGTAATACCTACTTCCTCAAGGTATGACCTCATGATAATTGTAGTATTTAGTAATACTATAGCCAGCATTCGTTGAGCACTGACTGTATGCCCCGAACAGTGATACACACCCAGGCACTAGCCATAGCCAGGGTGCTCTTTTCAAACACATACTAGCACTGCATCTGTACACGTCATCTGGCTCATGAGCTCAGGAATATAGCATCTAGAAAAATCTGGATCTGTCAGCATTTACATTTCTGTCCACAGAGGTCTTGGGAGGTTAATGGCATGGGTAGCATTGCTCTGAAAACTGCGAAGTCATGTTCCCATTAGCAGCCCCTTGTGTGTACAGTTGATCTGTGGCTAAGTGTCCCTGATAAGAGCCCTGACAGGAGGGTGTCCCTGCAAAGCAGGGGCCTTCCTTGTGAGGGACAGTCACTCACGGGAAAGCTGCCTCTGCTGTGGGATGTCTGGCTTGTGCTGCACACACAGGAGGCCCCAACAGATGATCGCTGCGGGGATGGAGGAGTCACACTGGTGGTCAAGTTAATAGTGTGCTTCTCCCTGGGACGCTGAGGGCTCTACATGTGGGAACAGTGTATGGATCGCTTCCTGTCACAGCACTAGGTTTGGGAAGACCTTGTGGAAGAAGGGCTCTGTGCTTTTTGAGAAGCCTGGGGTCTAGGCTAATTGCACCCAGTAGTCTGTAGATTCGTCTGGGCTCATCACATTGCTTAGCGCACCTGCTCAAGGACTCCTGTCTGCCTGGGGGAGTGTTACAGTCACTGTTGTCTGGGAATACCACTTGCCCCTTCGAGCTGGGACTTAGGAGCAGATGTGATGTAAGCCCCTTGCTCCATAGCACTGCTCCTGCTCCTTCTGGATGGCCTGAGGTCAGGGAGGGACCGTGCCCCTGGAGGGCAGGGTCATGTCTGGTTCTGGTGGCCACCCAGCAGACGAGTGGAGCTTATGCCTCTTGATGTGGGGAGAGCGTGGCCAAAGGCGGTGCCCGAGTTCTGAGAGGCGGGCCCAGCATGGGCTTCACACCGTCCCTCCCCTGGTATTCATCTCACAAATACTCTGCTCCCTTGCAGGGAGAGCCATGGGTCCAAGACCGGGCCCCCTTGGGGTTCTGTCTCCCTCCTTAGTTTGGATCCTTGCTGAGGAGGAAGAAACATGGGTGCATTTCCTGTGGTGGAGAGGTGTTTGTGTTCCTGCTCTGGCAGGATGCATGGCCAGGAACAGAAAGTAAGAAAACACAGACGAGCAGGAAGGAAGAAAAGTTGTTATCCGTAATCCCACCTAGACACAAAAATAAGGACAAAACCAAGGAAAATAAACCACCATGTGAAGATTGTGAAAAGGTAAACGTTTAAGACGTTAAAACAAATCTTTTTACTCAGGATTTTATTATTAGCTACCAGAAAGGGTGGGGTTGGCCCTCTCTGGGTGTGGCCTGGTATTGTGGTGGGGGGGGGGCAGGGGTGGGTCCCCTGGGGGTGGGCCGGGTTTGGGGGGGGGGGGGGGGGGGGTTGGCCCTCTGGGTATGTCCTGGTCTTGAGGGGCCGGGGTTGGCCCTCTGAGTGTGACTTGGTCTTGGGGGGTCAGGGTTGGCCCTCTGGGTATGGCCTGGTCTTGGGGGGTCAGGGTTGGCCATCTGGGTATGGCCTGGTCTTGGGGGGTCAGGGTTGATCTTCTGGGTGTGGCCTGGTCTTGGGGGTCAGGGTTGGCCCTCTGAGTGTGACTTGGTCTTGGGGGGTCAGGGCTGGCCCCTCTGGGTATGGCCTGGTCTTGGGGGGTCAGGGTTGGTCTTCTGGGTGTGGCCGGGTCTTGGGTGGGTCAGGGTTGGTCCTCTGAGTGTGACTTGGTCTTGAGGGGTCAGGGCTGGCCCCTCTGGGTATGGCCTGGTCTTGAGGGGTCAGGGCTGACCCTCTGAGTATGGCCTGGTCTTGGGGGGTCAGGGTTGACCCCTCTAGGAATGGCCTGGTCTGGGGCAAATCAGACCTTCTTTGGGGTTCCCCCTCGAAAGTGACTGATTTTCAGAACTCTAACTTCTGCTGCCTTTCCTTCTTCCTTAGTGGACATAACCCTTCTGGACTCTTGAGCGCTCAGCACGGCGCCCTGCAGTCCGGAGGCTGTGCCCTGCAGGGCTGCAGTGGGTGTTGCAGAGGAGCCAGACCCTGTGGGCTAGGAGTGCCTGTGGTGTGCTGGCATCCTCTGTTAGGGCTCAGCCTGTAGCGCAGATCTGTTTAATCTCACCTCATTCTCATGACCCCTTTGAGGTAGGGCTGGGTCACCCATTTTACAGATGGGAAAGTGGCTACAAAACTTGGATTGAGCTCCTCAGCCAGTAAGTGGAGTTTGAATCCACACCTGGCTGTCCAGCTGCCGATGGCCCTGGTGGGGCTTGCAGGTGAGGAAGCTTGTCTCGGCAAGAGAGGATGCAGCTGCAAGTCCAAGGGCATCGGCACTCCTCTGAGGCACGCACGGTCGGTGAGGACACCCAGAGCCAGCAGTCCACGCAGCTCTGCTCTGGAATTACCAACCTCTCCTTAGAGCGGTGTGGTTAGCCAGCAAGGAGTGGTGTTGTGACGTGCTCTGTTCATAGTTAGACATATTCAGCCTTTCAGGACAGCAAGATAGATTCAAGACTTTAGGTGTGCGATTTGTGCTATCTGTCTGGAAACAAATGAAAAAAGAATGACCAGAGAGAATGGGAAACCATCATCCTTTGGCATATTTTTAATTAATTGTTTTAATAACTTTAACTCTTATTTTTTTTTTTTTACATGATACATCCTTTCTTAAGTGTAAGTTGTCCCTTCATTGTGAAGACCACATACGGTAGAACTTTTCTAAAGATCTAAAGGAAGGTTTTCCCTTTTCCAAAGGATTCTCAGGATTCTGAGTTCATTTTCATGTATGGAAATACCCTAATGTATTCTAAATAGAACTGGATTTCTCAGAAAACTCTGTCCCACATACCCATTTTCAAACATGTCCTTCATGGAAAGAGAAGCTCCCGTGAGTCTTCTTCCAGCGGATGGAATGAGTTGGAACCAAAGAGGATTTTCACCTTTACAAAAACATCCAAAAAGCGAAAGTAGTGTTCAAAGTTTGTTTTGCAGTGAGTCATGACAGAGGTGGTGACACCCCGAGCCCCTTCCCCGGGAGCCCCACTCAGCGTTGCACCGGGTGCCAGAGCCCTGACCTGTGTCTGTGAGCATCTGAGCTTAATCTCGAATTATTCCGCTCATGTTAGCAAGATGTATCTGCAGGTATCAGAAAAGCCTAAGAAAGGTTATTTTTGGGATCTGGGAAAGCTCAAAAATGGTTCCATGTAAGTTCATGGTAATTGCTTCTTTATTTTATGTCATTCCTGCTTCTGAAGGGTTTCATAGGAACACCCTACTTTTGGGTACCAGGAGAAACCTGTCCTTTGAACTTGTCAGGGAGGAATTAAAGTGCACTTCCTTTGTGCACTTGTATGCAATGCTTTTATAAATGTGGGGACTTTAAATGTGGGGATTTGTCTGCATGCTGTGGTCAGTGGTTGGTGTGTATTTGAGCTCCAGGCTGTGCATGAGTATGACTCTGGAGTCTGTGGCCCACCCACAGGGCTGGGTCTGCAAAACAAGCCACCCTTCATAAAAACGTAGATTGGCAGAGCAGAAAGACAGAAAACTCCAAAATCATCTAGTCCAGTGGTCTCGAGGTTTTGTTTTATTTTCCAGCATCAGAATACTTTTAAAAAATGAAATAGTTGGTATGTATATTTTAGTTCAAAAAACAGATATTCAGCAAGCAGCTAACAAGTCAAATGTTTGAAGATAGTATTCACCCTTTAGGGGTGAAGACCCAGTGTCGCCTTGTTTCCTAGCGCTGCCGCATGCTCACCAAGTACCTGCCCTCCACACCTAGAAACTGGCAGAGTAGTACTTGACCCCTCCTGGCCTCGCTGTGAGTGTTGGCCTAGCCTGCTGCATAATGAACACTCCCGACTGATTGTTAAGACCAAACAGGGCCGTTGAGGGAGATTGCCAGACAGACGCATAACTGCTGTCCCCTGACCTTGTATGGCCTTGTCCCTTTGGCATCACCAAGAGTGAATTGCAGCTTTTTAGCACCTTGGAGAACCATGCTCAGCAAGATTGCTCTGTGTTCTGTAATGGCCTTCATCTTCTCCCCAGGTAGGGAGCAGACCCCATTAGGATGCATTTAGGAGAGGCCATAGGGAAATTACACGGGTCAGTGTTCAGGGTCTCACAGTCCTGTTGCTTTCGTGATGTGTGTGCACTTCTCCTAGGGGCATGAGGAAGATTATGGAAGCACCACAAAGTCAGGCCCATTGTACCTGGGAGCACTTTTTGTTATTTCTCTGACCCCATCCCTGCCTTAGGTACCCCCTTCAGGGCAGGCTGCCTGCACCACGGAGTGGGCGGCAGATGGCCAGCTCTTGGTCAGCACCTGCTCCCTCCCTAGGCAGGGCTTCTGTGTTCCATCTTCCGGCACCTGCCATAGTGAAGACAGGAACTGTGATCATACTGTCTGGTTCAGTGGCTTGAGACAGTACTCACCAGGGAATGACTGCATTGAAAAGAGCTTTTGAGGGAGAGCCCATTTAATCCCTGCTGGCAACATTTCTCTCCTCTGGAGAGGTTTGGGGAGGGAAGAGTCTTTGTTCCAAACTTCACTGTATCTCTTGGGTTACTGCTGGTTGATCAGTCAGGCCTGCCTTCCAACTGCTCACCCCTCCTGGGCACTAGAAATAAGCAAGGAGACATTCTGATGGCAGCTCACCCTTCTGGGATTGTATATTATTGTAGCCTGGCCACTGTTTCTGAAGCCCATTTATCAGAGCAAGCCACGTGCTCTTTACCTGTGTGTGCTTACATACACTCACTCAAGGGGCGCCCTGAGCATTGTCTTCTCTCAAGTTGCTACTGGTTTTATGTTGCTGTGACTCAAACTTAGAAGAGTCGTCCAGATGCTTGATAAAAACTTCTTGATGCTTGGAGTCATGAGCAAATGACTCCTGATCCTCACCCGGGACAAAACCATGGACACAGTGAAACCCAACCATTCTTAATGACCTGGCAGTTCCTTTTCTGAATCGCTGTTGCGCGTACGTGTGTGAGTGTGCAGAGACCCTGCATTGTGCCATGGTGGAAATTCAGATGCACCAGCCTGGTAGTCAGCAGGACACTGCTCCTGGCAGATGGAATATTGAGTGTGAGTTAAGAGATTGTACATGTGTTTGCTCATTGGTCCTGCAGAGGAGGGTCTCCTCAAGAGGCATCGCGGCCTATTGGGCACCTTCTGGGTTTTCATTCAGGGAAGCAGGCTTTGGTTCAGATACTGACCCTTTGTTCAGGCCTGAGATGGGGAGTCATTATACTTGCCTCCAAAATGTGGATGTGAACACCCACTGGGCTGCCACCATAAGCATCCGTGTCAGTACCTGCTGACGGGTCCGCCCTCCCACTTGGAGCCCCTGCAAGATCCCAGAGGATGAGGGCTGATGAACTGTGCATGCCGAATGGGGGTGGCCTTTGTGTCCTGATGAAGCAGGACACAAACTCTGGGAGATGCCAGTGCGCGAGAGGAGAGCAGGTCTTAAGTTGAGTGAGCCTTGGGTTTATGTTTATTTCGTTTGCTTTGAGAGCTGGAGTTTTCAAAAAAAGCATGGTGGCTATCCCAGCAACTGTACCAGTCCAGAGGCGTTGTCCTGTAGCACCTAAGTTCACAATTCAAACGGGAAAACCAAAACAAACAAACCCGTGTACGTGCTGGCCAGTTCATGTCCGCAAACACAGCTTCTGTAAGGCTGTGTTCTGGAGTGTTGTCCCCGAGGACAGAGAAGTCCGGAAGATGACAGCATTTGATTTGTTGCAAACCTTGCATAGCCTCTGCAACATGCCCAGTAGGCATGTTGGTTTGACTTGTAAATTTGATGAGGTTTTTCCAGTCTATTTCTAGGATAACACCATATTCATCTACTTCTCATTCTTCATCTTCACAATTAAATGCAAATGGATACTTTCTGAGTTCTTTTCTGTTGAGATCAACATCTCTGCTTCTTTCTCCTCCTCCCCCCATTTTGGAAATACTCTCTGGTTAGTTCAGCAGAGAAAGGAGTTGATTTATTCCTGGACCTAGGATTATAGCTCATACCTTAATCCTAAGACTCTGAGTAGCTCATGTGAGCATTATAATGCATTGCTGGGAGGAATTAGCAAAAATATAGCCGTCTGGTTTCTAGAAGTGAGCTGCGTGCTGGATCCATGCTTCCCAACCGTTTCAGACCTCGGTGCACATAAAAGCTGCTCGTGTTTGTCTAGTAACTGGGACAGAGCTGAGGCTGCTGTGGGCAGAGGTGGCCAGCCGGGTGGCTCCAACCACAGGGAGGCAACCCGGGTCCTTGGGACACGGTACCTCATCACCTCTCACTCATTACACTGGTGGAGAAATCTGTACTGAATCAGCCCTGTTAGTTGAGGGTTCTTTGGACCCCAGCCTGTACCGGACCTGAAGTGGTAGAATTAGAATAGAAAACTTTTGGGGTGCCTGGGTGGCTCAGTCGTTAAGCGTCTGCCTTCGGCTCAGGTCATGATCCCAGGGTCCTGGGATCAAGCCCCGCATCGGGCTCCCTGCTCGGCGGGAAGCCTGCTTCTCCCTCTCCCACTCCCTCTGCTTGTGTTCCCTCTTTCGCTGTGTCTCTCTCTGTCAAATAAATAAATAAAATCTTTAAAAAAAAAAAAAAGAAAAGAAAACTTTCTGGATGAGTAGAGACAACAGTAACAACCACTGCTGTTCGCTACCAGGCCCGGGCCAAGGGTTATGCAGGGATTGGCTTCCTTTTTGTGAGCCCCGTGTGAGGTGAGTACGCTCCTCTCCCAAGTACAGTAGGGCTGAGCAAGGGTAAGTGGAGCTGGAGGGCTCGTGAGCCCTGGGGCCTCGCCCTGCCATCCTGCTTGCCCTCAGACTCCTGGAAAATGCACGTGTGTAGTCTAATGGGTGAAACAGATTAGGCACGCAGACGCTGTAGAAGTCCACTAATTCAGGGTGTGATAAAAACATTAATTTTTGATTCATGAAGAAGCAGCCTGTGAAATTAATAATTGCATGAGATAGTTTCAAGAAGGCTTTGGGGTTTAAAAAACATACTTTCCTGATTACATATTTGAAATATACTTTTCCTGATACGAAAGTAATGCGTATTTCTTGTAACAAAAATAGAAAGATCTAAAAAAACACGTAGGGGCGCCTGGGTGGCTCAGTTGGTTAAGCGACTGCCTTCAGCTCCGGTCATGATCTCAGGGTCCTGGGATCAAGTCCCGTGTCAGGCTCCCTGCTCGGCGGGGAGTCTGCTTCTCCCTCTGACCCTCCCCCCTCTCATGCTCTCTCTCTCTCATTCTCTCTCTCAAATAAATAAATAAAATCTTTAAACAAAAAATTAAAAAAAAAAAAAAAACACGTAGAAGAAAATGAACACCTATAATCCGACCACGTAGATATAGCTATTCTCAGTGATGTTGGCACAGATCTTTTCAGGTTTTGTAGCTAGTAGCCCATAGCGGGCGCTGCATTGTCTTTAGTTTTTCACTAAAACAAGTCCGTTTTCTGTTGGGACAGATTGGGGGGTGTAGGGCAGTGTGCCGCTTTAAGAATGTGTGTCCCCCCTTATCCAGGATAACGCACTTGCTTGTTTTTCTTTGCATCAGCTACCAAACATTCATTGACCTTTAAAATCACTATTGACTGGTAAACCTGCACGAAATACCATGTGAAGATGATTATAAAAGAGTATGCACGGCATGGCCCTATTTGGGAAATATTTATTTACTAGGAAAAAAATGTTCTACAAACCTTTTTCCCCTTTTACTGCTTGCTGCCTTGCAGGTTCTCTGCCTTGCAGGTTCTCTGCTGGGAGGTCGATGGCCTGATGGGGGTGGAATCGAGGATGCATTCGAGTTTGGTATAACTCTGTGCAGTGTTCAGATTTGTTAGTGAATGTATTATGTAGACACTACCAGAAAGCCACTTTCATCTGGGAGCAAAAAGCAGGGCGTTTTCAGACTTGCTTTATGGGCCAGGCATCGGAAACATGAGGTGAAATGAAATGCATCCCACATCCTCTTCTCCTGTTCCAGGAAGGCGTTGAAGTGCGAGTGGCCAGGATCTTCAACACCTTTGGGCCACGCATGCACATGAATGATGGCCGGGTCGTCAGCAACTTCATCCTGCAGGCACTGCAGGGCGAGCCGCTTACGGTATGTGCCGGCCTTGGGGGGAGGGGGCGGGTGGGGGGCAGAGTTAGCTGTCTACCAGCAAGTGACAAAGGAGCAGTGCCTCTTGGTTCAGGCAGTTACTTTCCTGAGGTTGCCCCTTTGCCTTGGGTACATCCCACTGCCCTTAGTGACAAGGAGGGAAGGTGCAGGGCTGGGATCTAGAAGAGTGACGGAGCCTTGGTGGCCTTGCCTAGTTCGTGGGCTGCAGCCTGGTCCACGTGGCCCAGGCCTCGGGGTGCGTCTGCCTGCACCAGCCTGCAGGCAAAGACCTTTCTGATGTTCTCCTGGCCCACAGGCTATAGCCAGGGCCATGTGTATCCTCGGTGCCCCTCAGGTTGCTGAGAAGTGAGGTATCTGGGGCAGGTCTTGGCAGTTTTCTTGGTGATGCCCAGAAGCATGCCCTCTGCTTGTCAGGCTCAACCTGGGAGCCTTCTGGAGCCCACCTTCTGGACCTCAGTGGTCTGGGGTCAGTGGTTTGAGTGTATGGTACAGGTGAGCACCCTCAGATACCCACCCTGCATTAGGGTGGGTGGCTCGTTCCACACACGTCCCCACCGCCCCTGTCCCATCCTCAGGGAGGAGTGGTCCTCTCCTGCTCTACAAAGGGTTTGCTGATTCAGTTCTGTTGGTTTTCTTTGGTTTAGCTGAATTCTTGGTGTTCTCTTCCTCTCCTCTTCTGCTCCTCTGTCCTCTTGCTTTTCTCATTCCTCCTCCTCCTGTCTGCCTCAGCATCCTCTTCCAGCCTCAGCATCCTCCTCCTGTCTGCCTCAGCATCCTCTTCCAGGCCTCTGCATCCTCTCAGGCTTAGTGTTTGGTGGGCATCCAAACACTTGTTTTCATCTTGTTACTCTGAAAACTGCAGGAGGGTTTGCTTATCAGCTGAGTGGGTTCCAAAGGGAAAGTTACAGCTCTGTGTCTGTACATATCCATCTGTCTGTCTCTCAGTAGAGTAAGGTTACTGTTTTCTGTTCAGTGATGTTCACACCCATTAATTCACTTTACTCAGTGCTCACAACAGATGTGTGGGGCCCAGGTTCTGTTATTAGCCCATGGTCCAGATGGCGAGACCGAAGCACGGAGGTTAGAGGAATCGCCCAAGCTTACGTGGCCGGACGGTGGCTGCCGGTGTCTGAGCCAGAGCCTCTGCTCTTGATCACTATTCTCCATGGTGCTCGTTTTTTCTTGGATGGGTTAGCTACATGGCTGCCAATTCAGAACAAAAAGCTTAGCCTGCTACAAAATGGTATGCTCCCCCCGCCCCCAGCCCAGGGCAAGACACGTGTTACAGGTGACTTTTGCTGAACACGTTGCAGGCGAGAGGTGAATCCATACCCCATCTCAGGGTGCCAGTGCCCCGCCCCTGCTCTTCCCTCCCCCTACCAGCTGCTAGCTCTGTGCCTCAGGGCCTGCAGACGGCCATGCCGTGGTCACCCTGGGTGCTGTCCTTCTCACACTGCATACTGCTACAGTGATACGGCCTGGTGCTCTTGCCCTAAGATCCAGAATCCGGCCCCGTCCACCTCTTCTCCCGCTTCCCCCGGCCTCACTGCCATGCGCCCCCAGTTTATTGCCCCGGCCTCCTAGCCACTCATTCTCCCTGTTGGGGTCTCTCCACCCAGCAGCTAGGGGAGCCTCTGAAGAAAAGTAGCAGCTCCGGGGGGCTTTCATCTGCTGAGAGCCTGATTCACGGGCCCCCCGTGCACCTCAGCTTCAGCCCTGCTGCTCTGCAAGCTCAGCCCCTTGCTCCCACCTGTCCCAGGAGCACGCTCCTTCCAGGCCTCTCCCTGTTCAGTCATCCTCTCAGCAGGGAAGCGCTGAACCATTCTACATGTAATGACACCCAGCCGCCGCTCTGCGCCTCCTAACCGTGCTTTCTGTGGTTTTCATTGCACTTCTCAGCAACTGAAGTATTCTTTTCCAGCCCCCAGCCCCCTTTCGAGTGTAAGCGCTTTGAAATCAGGACCTGGTTTCATTCATGGCTGTGTCCGCAGCTGCCAGAAGGGTGCCTGGCGACCAGGCGGCCTGTGATAAATGCTGGTCAAGCTGAGGATCGGGTTTATAGTGGCCGCTTGCCTTTGTGATGAGCACAAGTGCTCTGTGGCTTGTTCTGGAAGTCGTGATTGTAGTGTTCCTGCAAGGTGAAGTTGCCTCTCCTCCATGCTCCCCTCTGCCTGCTGTTTGGGTCCCAAGGGTTCCTTCATGGGGACCCCTCAGCCCAGCTGCTTGGTGGGGAACTCCTTACCCTCAGGGACACTCAGGGACACTCCTGGAGCTGTTTTAGCCACTGCCCTCATGAAGTCTCCTCCCGCCCCCGATCAGAGCTGCTTCGTTTGCAGAGCGAACTATTAAAAGCCTTCTGAGAAAGGGCTTTTTGATGGATTGCCTCCTGGGCAACAGCCAGGGCCCCAGCATCAGGTGGGCCTGCCCAAGAAAGCACCCACTGTGGGCAGCCGGAGAGAACGCATGTGTTGTCGCCTCAGTGCCAGGGACCGAGGAGCAGGGCGGCAGCTAGTCCCAGACACGCTGCGTTTTGTCTTTTCTAGACACCCCTGGTGACAGGAGTCCTCAGGGAGGCCTTTCAGAAGTGTGTGGTCCCTCTTGTCACACAGAATTCTGTCCCCTCAGTGTTTTGATGAAGCCGCTCTTCATCCTTTGCTGTCTCTTTGAGATGGCGTTGCTTTTGTCAGACGGCTTTGTGGAGAAGTTCTGGATGAGGGGGTCCTGCGTTATGACTCTTAGTCCAGCCCAGCTTCGGGAGCACTTGGTTTATCAGGGAAGGAGAGTAAGGAGGCCCATCCATCCTTTCCTGCTCTGTTTCCAACATGTTCTTTCCAAGACTAAAGGCCTCTTTTGTGGCCCCTCAGTATCTCGCCTTCCCTTTTCCAAGCTGGGTTACTATTCTCACTTGCCTTTCCTGAAGCCCTCTGTCATCTTACCTCGGGGCAGATTTCATCCTTTGGGCCTGTCGCCACATCTTGAGTCACAGAGGTCTGTCAGGGTAACTCGGGGAGGATTGTGCTCAGTTCTGCGAGTCACGCACAGAAGCTGTATTCTAGCTTGAGCTCACAAAGCTCAGAAAATACTGTGTTCCAGTTTGGAAAGTTTACAAAGTAGATGGCACAGTTCAGGTAGAGCTAGCTCATTAAGTCTATCTTGAAGAGACTTGAGCTCATATTTCAGGCAAAGCTCTTGAGCGTGCTCACATGTTGTGAGCATGCGCACATTCGCATTAGGGTTTAATTCTGTTTTCTCACCTCACTGTGATTCATTCCAGTTTGCAGGTGAGAGAACAACTTGATTGAGGTGAATTTTTCCAGGTGTGGCAGATTTGGGGTTTGAGTCACGGTCTGTATCTTTTAAAAAAGGCTTGCTGTTTTTTTCTAGAGGGAAATTTTGGAGAAACCATACTTCTTAGACCAGAATCTACATTTTATTTACCCTTTATATCTATAGTGTGGTATCGGAAGTGATCCCTAACTTTGGGCCTTCGTTCATGGAAGCACATGGGACACAGCAGTGGGGTTGGGGTTGGGGTTGGCATAGTGCTTCTCATGCCTCACCTTCCCCCCCCCCCCCGCCATGTTCCTTATGCTCCCGGGCGAGTTCCCTGTGGTGCTCTTTGTGCTCCCCTCTAGTGCTCCCCTGCAGTGTTCTCCATACTCCCCCATAGTGCTCTCCATGCCCCCCATGTTCTTTGTGCCCCCCTGCAGTGCTCTTTATGCTGCTTCCTATGCTCCCCTATAGTGCTCCCCATGCCCCTCAAAGTGCCCCTCGTGCCCCCCAAAGTGCTCCTCGTGCCCCCCGTTCTCTCCCAAGGTGCTCCTCTGCAGTGCTCCCCTGTGGTGTTCTGTCTCCCCCCTCCCCCCGCTGCAGTGCTCCCTGGTAGTACTCCTTGTGCTCTTGGCTGCCTGCCTGCCCACCGGTTTACCTCTCCCTTTTGGTGGTTCCTGAATCACCATGCCGCTTTGACCTGCACACAGCCCTGGTTATCCAGACTGAACAGGGACCTGAATCTCCTTGCACCTCTGTCGTTCTGGGAAGTGAAGGCAGAGCTGCTAAAAGCCTGGCTTGTCTTCTCATGGAGGAAGACAAGGCGGCCATGGGAGCCGGGCAGGGTGTTCACCGTCAGCACCAGGCCCTTTGTTTCTCATGTGGTAGCATCTGTTGCTTATCTACTTTTGGGCAGGTCTGTGAGTGAGATCCGGTCTGTGCCCTGGTGTGCCTTATCGTCAGGCAGGGGGCTGTGCAGGGCTTCCAGCTGTTCCTGAAGTCAGGGTGGGCATATTTGCTGGGGGAGGTGGGATCGCATCTTCTCTCTCACATGTGCACTCTTTTTTACTTAACTTATTCATGTAGCACGCTTGCATAGTGAAAATAATACACACAGGAATTAAAAATTATTGTGTTGTAAATACTGCAGATGTATGTAGGGAGGCTGATTTAAACCAAAATAGAGATGAACAATAGGACACACTACAGAAACTTAAATCCAACAGGACTTTATAAAGATGCCAGGGAGGAAGGGTCCAGGGGCACCACTGACATTGCATTTTAACTACCTGCACACGCTGGGGCATGTCTTCAAGGTCAATTATCGACAGGACCCAGGAGAGTTGTGCATGGGGGTCCCCAAGATCCACGCATTCCTGCCACAGCCCGGGGAGAGGGGCCCTTCCATTGGCTCCTTCTGTAACGTGGGCTTTTTCCCAGAGGCCCATTTGCCGCCCATGTGGACATCAGGTGGGACCTCAGTGGCAGGGTATCTGCTGAGGGGCTTTCGTCACTGGACCTGAAGGGACCAGGCTGTGCTCCCCTCTGCAGCTCAGCTCTAGGCCCCTGGAACCTTATGGTGATGGAGTCAGGTTAGGGAGGGGTGCCTGAAGACACCCTGGCCTTCTGGGCATCACTGCCCCCTCTAGGAGGGCACTCTGAACAAGGCAGCGGTGTGAAACTCTGTAGACGCAGCTTATTTCAATCTAGGTTTTTGGGGCTTCCCAGTAAGAGGCTCTAAACCTTTCGGTTTATGCCATTTTGTGACATTCAGGCCACTGAGTGTCGCCATCATGATTCTCTTGTTCCTTTTGCTGAGGAAGGTGTTTGGGGTGGTTCTTCAGAATCCTAACCTTGGCGGCCCATTCACCTCCCCCTGGCTGTGGGCTCAGCCAGCACACAGCGCCGAGTCACGTTCCTTCTCTCACATCCAGTGGGACGGAAAACTGCACCTGCGTGTTTTTCTGTGGGTCAGCTCTGGTACATCACAGCTCAGAGAGCTAATGGGAGTGAAGACCAAGCCTTCACGGGCGTGTTGAAGGCCGTCGCTGTTCACGCATGGTGGGTTCTCTGTGGATGTTGCCGGCATGCAGCAGCAAATCCCCTGATCAGGGGCGGTGGGAAGGAGCAAAGAAAGGACATCCTACGTCCTACTTACTGGGCCCATGGCTTCCTTCCTGACTTGCCCAGATGTATCAGAAGGGTCAGCATGACCAGGGAATTGGGCTCAGGCAGAATTGCCAAGGAAGGGTGAGTCTGCTTCTCAGAGACCCATTCATCTTTCTTCAACGTTTCTTTACTGAGTTTGGTGGTTGCACTTGGGTCTTGTAGACAGAAAGCTCTGTAAATCACTTCCCCAGCCTCTTCTCACTGGGAGGGCCTCTGCCTAAGTAGGTAAATCCGATGCCCCTTTGACATTGTTATATCCGAATGCTTATTAAGATAACAAAAGCAGCCTTCTAACCCTGCTTTTAAAAAAAGAAAAAGGCAGCGGGTGCCTGTGAAGCATGCTTTTCTTCCCTTTCCTGTTCCTTCCGATTTGCCTCTCAAACCTGGTGGCCTGCGCCCTGGGGAGCCCTGTTGGAAAGCAAGGCCAGTGGGGCTAGTCTGGGCTGTGGAGCTGTTGGCCTCTGGCTCCTCTTTGGCATCAGGTGGCCAGTGACGGAGGCAAGAGTGTTGTTCTCTTCCGGGCTTGGGAGGCAGGCTGTTCTAGAAGGCAGTCCCTCCTCCCAGCTGCCGCCTTTCCACCACTGCAAGCAAGAAAGCAAGCAAAAACCCCCTGGCTCCTTCTCTGTGACTGTAGGGTGAGGGAGTGCCTCAAAGAGGCTCTGCCTCAGTCTCTTTGTTCTAACCACGTGGTAGACACTGCAGACCCCACAAGGTTATTGTTCAGTATGCGTTCATGGAGCACTGGTGGTATGCGGGGTGCAGTGGGGCGCAGGTGAGTCAGACACTGTACCTGTCCCCAGGAGCTCACTGCGGGAAGCTGGTACGAGTGGCAGAGTCTAGAGGAATAGGGGAGAATGGCTGAGCTTGAAGGGCAGAGCTGTTCGTTCTGGCTGGCGGAATGAGCCAGAGAAGTGTCACAAGGAGGGAACATTCAGACAAGAGGGTCTGTGGAGAAAAGGAACTGAGTACAGGCCTGGACATGTGGCAACAGACACAAATGGAGCGTGAGGGCCCTTCTTTCCTCCCTCCCTCCCTCCCTCCCTTCCTTCCGCCGCCACCTCCGTCTCCTATCCGTGGTTTCCTGGGTCGTTCTCAAACTTGGCTGCATGTTAGACTCACCCAGGGCTGTAAAAGTACCAAGCTGCCCGCCGCTTCCTCCCCAGAGATTCTGGGCTGGTCTGACTGGGCGCCCAGCTGTCAGGGTGCAGGACCCGGGTTCTAGGTACTGCTTCCTGCTGTGTGTGCGGCCGCCACCCTGCTGGGCTTGGAGACCCCAGAACCTAACGTAATCCCCGACGCGTCACAAGACCGTAACAGAAGCCGACTCCTTCCACTACTGACTTGGAAGGACAGACTTGATACATGGACGCATGCGCTTTCCCACTGTCGGGGCCTAACTTGGAGGTGCCCCTTCAGCGTCAGTTCGGAGGTCGGTCTGTGGCCCTGGAGTTTTAAGGAAACCCGTTTTCCCGCTACAGTGTGGTTTTCTTGGAGGCCTAACTGTCGCTTTCCTCCTAGGTGTACGGGTCCGGGTCGCAGACGAGGGCGTTCCAGTACGTCAGGTAAGGCAGCTGGGCCCGCTGCGCGCCAAGTCCGCCTTAGCGCCACTCCCAGCAGAGGTGGTGCAGACCAAGCAGCCCGCGTCTGTTCGATATGTTCATTATTTTCACATCTCTAACATGGCTCGGTTAAAAGTCCATTTTAATTTTCAGATGGGAAAGCCCTTGGGGTTCTCTGTTTAAAAGGTAAAATTTTCGGGGCTCCTGGCTGGCTCAGTTGGTGGAGCATGCGACTCTTAATCTCAGGGTTGTAAGTTCGAGGCCCTTGTTGGGTATAGAGATTACTTAAAATCTTAAAAAAAAAAAAAAAAAAAAAAAAATTAAAAATTTACACGTTAAGTCTGAGGCATTTATGACTCATGTGCTAATCTTTTACTGCCACCTAGTGTTTCGTAGGGAAACTTGCCCAGTTCCTGAGGGCGACTTGATTTCAGATCACACCAGTTGGAGAGCTGGCCTTACTCATCCAGCAAACCTGCAGGAGCTGAAACACACCCGTCTTAAACGTGGGTTTCTGGGGCGGGTGAGATTGTCCTCATTAAGGAAAAGATGAGGTAGACCATCCTCCTGTCAGATTTTATGCGGGACCTAAATGCGGGTAAAAATACATGTGAGAACCTTGTCGAATAGTCTCAGTGGTAATTATTATCGTTTTCTTGTTAATCCTCCTAAGTCTCGTATTCTTGTTGGCCAGTTCAGTTGGTGATATTTTAAAATGCAGTTTGGGTTCTGGGAGAAGAGTTTACTCTATAATCAGTTGCATAGAACAAAATATTTGCCCACATGACACGGTTACTATGAATTCTGTGCAAGTTTCTGATATCCCAAATCATTGTAAAATCCAGTTCTGTATTTTGGTACCATATATTTTTACTGTGCAATGTAAATACCCGGGAATGCCTGTCAGGCAGGGTGACGGCCGCACGCACAGCAGGAAAATGCTGCTCCTGGAGTGTCCCGAGGGCATCCCGGGGTGCTGTAACCGTGAAGTGGTGGCAGCGGGGGTGCAGGTCTGGGCCACCTCGGCCAGAGCAACCACGTAGACTTTTGTCTGATTATGTGAAAATCCTAGGGAGAAGCCTCTTTGAGAAAAATAACTGCTAGGGGAAAAAATTAATAAAAATAAAAACAGCCACTGTAGATTTTTTTCTTAAACACATCTGTCAGTTTTCACAGTTAGTCTAAAAGAAAGCTATGAATAAACGTACATCACAGTCAGTGTTTTTTTTCTCCCCAGCCATGAGTGTCTTGCCAAGCAGGACACAAAGCCTGGGAGTAAAATATAGCTGGCACATTTTGGTGCCCGAATATCCTAAGAAGAGATTTAACCAGGAAATAGCAGGATCCCTCTAGGACTGTTTTCATTTCAAAGCAGTTACCCCAGGAACCTTGTGCTCAGAGAAAATGCATCAAGCCAGATTCTGTATCCGGGCCATCTTAATTGGACTTTGTGTATTGAGTACTGTCTTTTCATAATAACACACCTTCCATCCCACCCACCTTCGCCCACCTCACCCCCCTCCTCTGTGCACATGGTGAGGGAGTCGTGCGGTCGTCCGTGACGTGGCATTACCTAGAACCACCTCACCGGTGGCCTCCAAACTTCTCCAGCTGTGACAGCTCGCAAAGTGCCAGGGAGACTGCAGTAAAAGGCAAAGCAGTTAGAACTCACTCTTCTTAACTGTGCTCATTTACTTCAAAGGCAACACATACAGAATTCATTTAAAAGGGCCTCAGACTTTTTCTGCCAGTAATTAAAAGATGTTAAGAATTCAGCAGTGCACATGCCGCACACCATCCCAGCTCAGGAGTGAACGTGCCCGCAGTGCGTGGCCTGCCCTGATGTGTTTCCATGACATACCAAACTCAGGCAGCTTTCCTGACTTCCCAGTTTTATTATTTAAGACTCAGATAAGTTAGTTTTGCTAGTTTTAATAAGCTGGGGTTTTTTTGTTTTTGTTTTTGTTTTAGAAACAGTTTTGTAGTTAAGAATGCACAACGTCTGAATCTATGGTTACCTTACTAAGTTAACTGTTTCCAGAATCCACGATCGCCTTGAAGTGGCATTTCCCGGTTTCTGAGGTCCGGGTGACCATACCATACACATTCACATCTTGGCATGACTGTGTCTGATGTTTTCCTGGTCAGGTTATGGCCTCATCCCCACAACAAAGGCGTGCTGTCTTTTTTTTAAAAAAGTCACTTTGTCAAAATGACACTTTTAAAGAGCTTCAGGTTAAATGGGTGTGATCTATGCAATTTTGACCTTAAAAGTTGCCAGCTGATTACATAAAAGATGCATGCCCCCCACCACGAGGATGATTGCATGAGTCCATTGTCTTCCAGCTTCACGTGGACCCCCTGGCATTTCAGTATTAAAATGGATTGTGGATGCTGGTGAATGGCAGCTTTTAACGTCTTCTGACGACTATGCAGAGACCTATGCCGTGAGAGATGTGTTGTGATGTAATAGAATAGTAATTACTGCCATCGTGATGAAGTGACTTTTTGCCAGTTTCTAGAAAAGTCATCCAAAATCAGCAGTTCCTTGCATTTGTGCTTGACCTATGAGAATGGAACGGACTATTTAGGCATGTTCACTTAAAATACCCAATCATCAGAAACAAAAATTCAGAAAATAGTTTAACTGTTTGCCAAATACCCTGCCCCCCCCCGCTTTTTTTTTTGGACGAAAAGGAAAGCAAAAACAGGTTTTGTTTTGAAGTTGACCATAGTAACCTGCTCCTTGCTGGTAATGATGGAGGAGGAGGAAGGGAAGGTTTCAACGCAGACTGCATTTGGATCACCAGAACAGAACTTTAAAAGTCTTCTGAGAAGTACAGCTAATGAAAGTAGACGTAGAGAACATGCTCGTGTGTAGCAGTGAGGTGTCATTTTTACGAAGTAACTTTTTTTTAACAGAGCCACACTTTAAAGCCTCTGAAAATAAGAACCAAACCTTGGTAAGCGAAAGTTTGCTTACTTCTCTTCACCTTCATGGCCCAGTCGGTCACGATCCATCTGAAACATCCAGGTCCCCGACCGTTCATGCGAGGAGTCTCGGGGGGCGGCGAGGGGTGGGGGGGGATTTGAAGGTGAGGGGGTAGGGAGCAGTGGTCTGGTTTATTTCAACACTGTGTTGTTTGGCTTTATCTGTGATTTGCCAGTATGAGAATTACATACTGGAGTGCATTCATTTCAGTGGGTCTTACTGGTTTTTTTTTTTCTTTCAAATCATTGCTTTTTCATATGGACCAGCTACGTGGGCTCACATTTAAACATGGACTTTTCATCAGAAACTGTATTAACACCATCTCTTGGGGGCATATGTCTGTTTTATTTTTATTTTCCAATCGTTAAAGGGTTTCAGAAGTAGACGAAAGTAGAGAACTTAAGCCCATCCGTTGCTTCCATTCCTGTTTAGCCATCTCTACCCCACACGCTGAGAGCGAATTCCAGATGTCATATCATCATCCATGAATACTTCAGCATTCTCAACGCCGCTTATTTGCAGGATTTTGTTTTGACATCGGCTTTCCATTTGGGGTTTGGTTTTCTTCTGGGAGGTGGCGTGGGTCTGCCCGGCACCTGCATGCTGCGGCGCCTGACCCGGCCTTCTGTTCTTTTCCAGCGATCTGGTGAACGGCCTCGTGGCTCTCATGAACAGCAACGTCAGCAGCCCGGTCAACCTGGTGAGTGCTTCCACTCCTTCCACACCCCCTGGAACGGGTCAGAGTTGTGTGCTTTTGTGAGACCATAAAGAGCCCAGCAACCTTTGCTTTCTTTGCCGGCAGCACACGTAGGGCATGCGTGTGTTTGCTTGCTGAATAGTAGAGGGGAAAAACATAAAATAAGAGCGTGCAAAGGAGTAAAACGTCTGCAAGGCATGGGTGAGTGGTGTGACAAACACTCACCCACCTCTGTCATCCTGAAGGGCCTGGGTCTGGAAATTTGTGAAAGCCTTTGGTGACAGTAGATGGACAGTTTTTTGTGTGCATTCCTTTCTCCGTTGTTTGGCATAATCTAATCTCTGGAAGACTTGATTAAGTGAGCTTTAGATCACGGAGGTTAAGAATGTGTCCCAGGTTCTGATCATGTATAATTCAGCTGGCTGCTCTGGGGGCACCTTTGTTGCTTCTTCCTTCATTGCTTCCTGTGGTCCCAGAATCTCCCTCTTGGAGGGATCGTAAGGTTCTTGCGCTCTGTGTTTTTAAGCAGTTTTACTGCTTGGTGAACATGCATCTCTTCAAAGCACTTCATTCTGTCTCTGGCCAGTTCTAATTGGCAGGAAGCATTTCCTTAGATTTAGAACTACAATCATGTTCTCTGTGAGCTACCCACTGGCCTTACTTCTCAGCGTGGAGGCCATTCAAGCTAATCCAATGCCTCCCGCAGTTGGGGTAACTTTCCAAGGATTTGGAGGGCAGGGTCATACCCTCTGAGTCTCCTCCTCCCCAGCTCTCAGCCAGAGTTCATGTTCATGTCTGGAGTCTTCCTACCCTCTCACTCACCGTCCTCTGAAGAGCTTCATTCCATCTTGTTTAAAATGTGAAGTGTCCAGTGCAGATTGCCCATCATTCAAATGCTCTGCTTCTGCCAACGGCCCCTGACATTAGCTTATTGGGAGCCATGGCCTCACCTTGACAAGCCTTGGATCGGCTTCAGGTGCTTCTCCCAAACCACCTCTCCTGCTTCCTACAAGGTTTAAAGGTTCATAGGTGTGGCCATGCCTGCTGATTCTTCAAAACCACTTCACTCAAAAACCTTTCTTTGTACTTTTCTTTGTAACCAGCAATCTGAAGCATGTTCTGTCGCATTCATTTTTCACTGAGTTGGGAGGGAGTTCTTACCAAGTAGGAAAGGTGGAGACCTCATTCCCTTGTCAGACTGTTGACCGATTCATGGGTCAGCATGCACCAGCCAGGGCTGCCTTCATGCACTTTTCAAAGAACATGAAATTAGAATGAGACGTGTCATGTGAGCCTGTTTCTTCCGAGCCTTTACCTACCTGATGCTGTCAAGGCCGGGCCACCTTTATCCTGGGTGTTGCTCCAGGCCCTTTAACATGGTGATGTTGTCAGTGATGTCCCCCACTCCCCAAGTAACCACAGTCTTTTCTTTAGGTACTAGGTACCTTCATTCTTTCTGAGGGGCCTTGACACAGGGCCCTTTGGGAACTCCCATCCCTGGGAGAAACCCGTCTTCCCCAAAGTCTGAAGAGTGTCTGCACGTAGCGCTGACAAAGACGGAGCCCTTCCCTCCCGAGTTCCTGTCACTCCACTTTGCTAGTCAGGCCTTTCTTAGTGCTCATATGTAGGACTTGGTCCCTTCCAGCTCCAGGCCAGATCAGGAAGTTGGGGGTACAGCGTATATAGGACACCTAATTGTCACACTTGATGGTGGTCTCTTACGATGGGGAGGGGGTGGCAAACAAGAGTAGCAGGATTGGGAAGGGAAGAGGGGCAGTGGCCGCCGTCCTGTGTGATGGAAGGAAGAAAAGGAGAAAATGGTTTTCTTTGATGGCCCCTAAGGGCAAGCTCACTCTATAAACCACATTGAGGCTTTCCCTCTGGGCTGCCCAGAGCCCTCATCTGCGAGTGCATTTTGGTTCCTTTACAGCTCCCATGTGCAAGTAAGCAAGTCTGTTATTGCTTAAGTTGTTGACACAGTGCACCCTGAGGGAAATATATTGTCTTAGGAGAGCTCGTTTTGCAGACCCAAACTTTTATGCCAAGTGACAATGCAGTTATGGTAACGTTAGATACAGAAATCGTCCTGTCTCTTGGCCAGATACCGTGTGTCCATATTAGATGCTCTTGACCTAGCCGAGGGGCATTCTTGTCAACAGACAGTTAGTCTAGAGGACAAAAGCAGGACCAGACACAGTTTAGCACTTCACTAGGCGGATCAGTCATCATCCAGATCAGGGAAGCACCCGAGGAAACATGAAGAGCCAGGAGCCTCATGACTTTCCAAGATGCCAGAGTCAGCCCATGGATACTTGGAAGACATGCATGTGGTTTGGGTGGTGGTCTTTGCTGTTGTGATTATACTTATAACCAGCAACCATTTCTTCCTTAGGGGAACCCGGAAGAACACACAATCCTAGAATTTGCTCAGTTAATTAAAAACCTTGTTGGTAAGTAAGATAAACACGTCACTGAGTGAAATTGGCTGCACTCACCCTATCAGTTAATAACACCCTGATTAGAAAATGTGTAATTAATACAAGCTAATTGAATTGGATAAAAAGCAGAACTTTTCAGGAACACTTAATTGTCTTCTGAGTCTTTAATTAAGTAATGGAAAGATAAAGATGAAGGAGCGTGGGAAGGGAGGTTGGTTGTGTTCACAGTTGTATCAGCAGGTTGGGGTGGAGTGGGAGGAGTAGATTTGTTCCCAGTGCTTGAGATGGGATAGTGGTAGATCACTCTGCACAAGTAACAAGTGTTGGATTTCCAAACACGGACAGTGATGAGAAGGAGATTTCCAAGAGCCAAGAGGGAACAGTACCAGCTTGTGTGTTTCTGATGGAATCTGCTGGCGAGTTTCAAGTTCTTGGCAGTTCCGGCCAACCTAGCCATGACATGTTGGCGGCAGTGTAGACACTGGGAGTAACCCCAATCAGGGGCGTGTCTGAAAGTTAGAAGAAGCTTTTGTGTTTTCAGACAGCACTTGCGTTGCAGATGCACGGTGGGTGAGCCCTTTGTCACATCAGCAGGCTTACTAGAGCTCTGGGAAGTCCTGACTTTTGGGGAGGGGGGGAATGATCTGTTTTCCATGGTTGACCAAGAAATTTGAGTCAGAACACAACCAGATTGGAGTGTGGCTGGCTAGACTAGGGTAAGCCTGATGTAGGATGTGCTCAAGTGCTTGTCTAGACCCCATACTTAGCTGGGTTGACTCTTGGGGCTGTCCTTACTGAGTTGGAGCTGTCATCTACCAGCATGTTCTTATCAGCTCTGGACACTCGGACAGGAGGGGGGCTGGCCATCCTTGGTCATAAATTGCAGGATCTCATGGCCCTAGCAGCCTCCCCGAGATGTATTTCTCCAGCTTTCCCACTCTGGGTCTGCCTGTCTCTACCCAGGTAAGGAAGGGATGTGCTCAGATAGCAGTTTGTCCAGGATCTAGGCTATCCCAAACCTCTATCTCGAGAGGGCCCCAGGGGCCAGCATCTTCAGCGTCACCCAGATGCTTGTTAGAAATGCAGAATAACACACCCCAGCCATGTCTTCTGGATCAGAATCTGCATTTTGACAAGATCCTTGGGCATTATAATCACTACGGTTCTGTGAAAGGCTGAGGAGCACACCACTCCAAACTGCAGAGGCTTACAACAGCAACCGTTGTATTGGTTTGTGATTCTGTGCCCGGGGCTGGCCTCCGCTGGGCGTTTCTTCTGCAGGTCTTTGCCGATGGTCCCTCGCGTGGCTTCATTCTGCTGGCCAGCACGGTAGCTGGACATCTTATGTGTTGGCTCAGGGCTCACACCTGCAGGTGCATAAATAGTTAGGTCTTCCATAAGGCATCAGCCCGGAACTGGCCCACAGTCATTCCTCCTGCACTCTACTTGGTTAAACACGTTGGAAGACAGCCCACTTCCAGGCCAGGGGCTCCTGCAGTGTGTGAATGCCTCATATGTGGCTCAGTGAGGCCATCGGATCACAGATGACACCACGTTTGCCACTTTTACTTACTTTGGAGTCTGGCTCTGTGGGCATGCCTGCTGTGTTAGCTGATGGTGGGTGGTCTGCCTGGGAGCGGGCAGCTAGGGAGCCCTGCCCTTTTTCTCAGGAGTGACTGCCTCCCACCCAGTTCTCATGGGGCCAGAGGTACAGTCCCCCGTGTGACTCAGTGACTCCATGGGAAATGCATTCCGTCATCTGCACCCTTATTCACTGCATGGAGGGAATTTCACTTTGAGGCATACAGTAAAAGTCCCACCTGGAGTGGTTTGTGATTCTCTTACCTTTCTTTTTTCTTAATTCAGGTAGTGGAAGTGAGATTCAGTTTCTCTCCGAAGCCCAGGATGACCCACAGAAAAGAAAACCAGACATCAGAAAAGCGAAGATGATGCTGGCGTGGGAGCCTGTGGTGAGTGCATGGCCGACACTGCCCTGTCGACAAAGGCCCATGGCGGGTCCTTGTGGGCGCTGGCGTGCTTGGGCGGACAGGACGTAGGGTTTTCTCCAGGCTGGTATATGGCTTCTCCTTTCCTGTGTCTCACTCAGTGACAGGGGAAATGGGAGCCCACTGTGGAGTCTGCTTTTGTAAACTTGCACACGCACATGGCTTACTCCATGAAAGAAGGATCCAGGGCAATGGCTGCATGCACTCTGGGCCTGGGTCGCCCTGGCTGACCTGCCTGTCTCCACTCGGCCCAGGATGTCCTTGGACATGCAGGGTTGGGCGAGGTTGCTGTGTCAACCGGGGCAAGCAGGTCACCCCAGTTCCCAGGAAGGTGGAACACCAGGTTGGGAGTATGAGAGACCAAAGTCCAGGGAGCGGTAACCCTCCATGCCTTTCTGTTGCTCCTAGACTAAGTTAGACTCCATGTGGCCTGTGGGAAACTGTGCAGGTAGATTAGTGTGTGTCCTGCAGGTAGATGTGGGAGATACCCAGGGAAGAATAAGTAACTCAAGAGGTGGCTTTAGAATTTAGGTTTAAATACCATCTTAATAGGGAAAGAAGAGGGGCACATAGGCCTCTTAGAGGACAGTAAATGATTTTTAAGAACGGTGAATGGGGGCGCCTTCGGCTCATGATCCTGGAGTCCCGGGATCGAGTCCCGCATCGGCCTTCCTGCTCAGTGGGGAGTCTGCTTCTCCCTCTGACCCTCCCCTCTCTCATGCTCGCTCTCTCTCATTCTCTCTCTCTCTCAAATAAATAAAATCTTTAAAAAAAAGAACTGTGAATGGGCCCTTAGAAGAACAGATGGGAGATAAGAGAGCCAGTGACAGGGCGCCTGGGTGGCTCAGATGGTTAAGCGTCTGCCTTCGGCTCAGGTCGTGATCCCAGGGTCCTGGGATCGAGTCCCGCATCAGGCTCTCTGCTCAGTGGGAGGCCTGCTTCTCCCTCTCCCACTCCCCCCTGGTTCTGTTCCCTCTCTCGCTGTGTCTCTCTCTGTCAAATAAATAAATAATATATTTAAAAAAAAAAAAGAGCCAGTGACAGTTTACCTGGTGTCCAGGTCTAGTGCCCTCTCCTGTGGTGAGAGTCAGTGCTCCCTAGTTGATGACACCTCTGGGAGGGGACTCAGGACAGCTGGATTTCTGTTGGAGGGCCTGTCTGGTCGGAGGAGTTCAGAGAGAGCCTCACCCTGCACTTGTTCAAGAGGCTGCAGCCCAGCACAGTCCATATACCTATCAAAGTGGCAGATTTGGGGGTGATGTGGTCCTGAGATCCCACAGTCATGTTTTGGGGCGGTCTCTTCTGCTGCCCTCCAGAGAGCTGAGTAGAATCCTACAGTGTTGGATCTTAAAGGGACTTGAGAGTTCCAGTCCGATCTTATTTTATCGTGGAATCTACAGGTCTGAGTGATTGAAGGCCACAGGGATTTGTTGAGTGCACTAAAAATATGCTCATGCCCAGACAAAATTT
The DNA here is from genome assembly GCF_011800145.1 of Mirounga leonina. NCBI lineage: Eukaryota > Metazoa > Chordata > Mammalia > Carnivora > Phocidae > Mirounga > Mirounga leonina. The sequence continues at coordinate 76,752,771 of NW_023270305.1, read as the reverse complement.
AATACATAAGAATTCCCGCCACACTGGGGCGCCTGGGTGGCTCAGTCGTTAAGCGTCTGCCTTCGGCTCAGGTCATGATCCCAGGGTCCTGGGATCAAGCCCCACATCGGGCTCCCTGCTCCTCGGGAAGCCTGCTTCTCCCTCTCCTACTCCCCCTGCTTGTGTTCCCTCTCTCACTGTGTCTCTGTCAAATAAATAAATAAAATCTTTAAAAAAAAAAAAAAAAAAAAGAATTCCCACCACACAAAGCAGCAAGTGCAGATCTTTGTTTTTAGAAGGCATTTGCCATCGGTCCTTTTGTAAGTAGAGCCCCTTTATTTTAAACAAAATAATTTTTAAAAAGCTAAATGTACACTTGCTGTGTAGTAACTATTGCTTTTATATTATGTGAGGTATGTAGGTATTTTTATTTTTCTGGAGTTTAGATGTATAACATTCTAACACATTTAGAAGATGAGACATCTACCACTGGTTTCTCTTACTACTAGTTTCAGCTAATTAGTAGTTTCTGAGGGATCTTGTCCAAAGAAGCGTTTAGTCATATACCCATCTTGATTTTTCCATATGTGTCTTGTTGACAGTGCTGTTGAGGTACAATTTGCATATAGCAAACTGCCTATATTTAAAATGTCCAACTTGATAAATTTTGATGTATTTCTTTACCCGTGAAACCATCACCACAGTCAAGGTAACAGGCATACCCTTCTCCCCCAACAGTTTCCGGGTGCCCCTTGGCAGCACTCCCCTCCTGACTTCTCCCCTTGTTCTCATGGGCAGCTGGTTGGATTTCCTGTTGGCTGCAGGGAGGGGCTCTGAATTAAGATTGCTTCCGCGGTGTCATCATGGGTTCTTCTCAGACTCAGCCTCTTAGGTCACTGGGAGCGAATGTCACATGGGAGAGTGAGGTGGGTGGGTCACGCACAGGTGTTTCCCAGGGCACCCTCCCTCCATCATACACTTCCGAAAGAAAGGCACATGCACACGGGCATTATTTTCAGGTGCTCTTTGTGGTTGATTCAAACTGAGATAGACCCCAAACCAGCAAGAGGTGGTTCAGGTCTTTGGGGATTAGAGCTCATCTTGTGTCCATCTGGGGTGTAATTTGTTAAATTGCCCAGTGCGTTCTGAAAGCGGCTTTGGAAGGACCTTGTCCTGGCGAGCCCATGATGCCGTGTGACCCACCCGCGGTGCTGTGAGTGCCCCTGCGGAGGGCAGGCCGCTCATCAGCATTTCCTGCCCGCGAAGCCCCGGGGAGGTCTGCAGTTTCTTTCAACAGTGACCTTGTCTCCCCTTCTCACCTTCTCTTTAAACAGGTCCCGCTGGAAGAAGGTTTGAACAAAGCCATCCACTATTTCCGTAAAGAACTCGAGTACCAGGCAAATAATCAATACATCCCCAAACCAAAGCCCGCAAGAATAAAAAAAGGACGGACACGCCATAACTGAAAACCTCACTTCTCGGGACGGGAGACTCCCTGTTTCACACTTGATGGGATGTATTTTTTTTTCTTTTTTCTTTTTTTTTTTTAAAGAAAGACTTAAAACAGGTGTCATGAAGAACAAACTGGAATTTCATTCTAAGCTTGCTTTGAAGAAATGGATGTGCCTAAAAACTCCCCTCAGAAAACTGCAAATTTTGCCTTGCACTTTTTAAAATCTGTCTTTTTATGTAAAATAGCGTAGATGCATCTTTGCGTATTTTCACGTTTTTTATCTTGCTATGAGAGCATATGTCGTGACTGTCATTGACAGTTTTATTTACTGGTTTCTTTGTGAAGCTGAAAAGGAACATTAAATGGGGTGAAAAATGCCAATTTTATTTATAAAAGTGGGTACTTATAAATGAGACATTATACTATGCATAAAGGACAAAAAAAAAAGCAAATTTAGCAGTATTGTCAGGTGGGTGACACACCGGCTTTTATTCTTCAGGCAGATAAAAGAATTCTGTTGGAGAGCTTTATGTTTCTTTTAATTCAGAATTCTTCCAAGGTCTAGTTTTTAGTTGCAAACTTGACTTTGAAATACTTCTGTTGGTTATCATGATCAAGGATATTTGAAATCACTACTGTGTTGTGCTGCGTATTTGGGGTGGGGGTGGGAGGGGACAAAGTTAACGTATTCTTGGTTAACAGTGGTTAAATATGCTATTTTAATAAAATATTGAAACACACTTGCAATTTTAAAGGTTGGCTCTCTGCTTTGCATGGTGCGTTGTTGGATTGCTAAGAAAAATGCTGTAGAATTTAAAGGAAAAACCCGAAAACATCCAGGTTGGTATATGTAACCTGACGAGTGGGTATTAAAAACATTGCTCTGCTCCTGGGGCTGAATCTGCATATAATATTAACTGCTGTGTGGAGAGACTTTTCCGATCTCACCCAGGGTTTGAATCACTGTGTATCCTTCTCTGGCAGCAACGACCAGGTGGAGAAAAAGAAGTGCCATTTGTTGTAAAATCTGTAAACTAGGTGTGTTGAGTGAAAACTTTGAGAGCTTTTGCTTTCATTAAGAATTCTTTCAAGCTCTGGTGTTAGGATTTTTGTATTCCTTTTGTACTAAATGGGAGAACAATACAGGGAGTTAAAGCAACTACATTTTCCAAGCCAGCTGGCTCTGCATGATAGCAACAGAGGCTGACCTGGCACCAGGAGAGCTCAAGCAGTGGAGCAGAGTGCCTGTTTCCATAATTAACCAGGGTAAGCCAGACTCGCCTGCCCTTCACAATCACTTGGGGTTTTTTTTTTTTTTTTAATTGGACATGTTTTTCCTATCGAATCACTGAGGCCAGGCCAAGGAAGCTGTGGTTTTGTTTTATTTGTCATGCTAAATTCCCCAGAAGATTCTGGAGCTCGGGATTGTTGCTAGATCAGACATTGTGTGAAAGAGAAAGAGAGGATTCACGGAAGGGTCTTATTTTAATTGTCATTATTTTGGCCTGAACTGTGCAATACACCATTTACTGGGCAGAGGTGAACAGAGCTGAGAAGTTTGGACCCCAGACATCGCAGAACAAGTAGAGACCTGGAGGGAACTTTTGTAGAGCTAAGTTGGACAGAGCAGTTTGGGGGTACCCAAAAGCCCTGGGGTTCAGGATTCTCTAACCTTATTATTTGCTCGCGTCTAGAATTCTGGAATTTTTTTTACTTTCATTCCTATGATTTCCATAAAAGTTTTCAGGGAACAAGGAAGAAGGGGAAGAGGGATCATGTCTAATTCCCCCTAAGGAAAAGGGTAATAATGCATCCAGGGAAATAATGTAAGCTTTCGATTGAGCATGTCACTGTCCCAGGGAAAGAGGAAAGTGGTATTGAGGGAGCCTGGAGAGGGGCAGGTGGGTGGTTAGATGACAGTGCCCCTGCATTTCAGGATTGGCTCCTGATGTGGGATTCACTGCTGGGGTATAATTGCTCTTCCTTCGATGACCGTGAATGAGCTCAAGCAAGGTGCACGTTACAGAATCAGAACATGCTGGATTTCACTTATGTGCTCTTCAGTAACAAGTAGACTCTTGCAGCAGCCTGGTTACTCCATGAGCCCTGGTGGAGTCTTTGATCATGGCACTGGCCCTGGATGGGCTGTTCCTCTAATAGTTCTCAGTTCGACTGGGAGCTTGACTTCATTCATTCTCAATTCTCAATTTCGAAGTTGTATTGAGTGAAATGCTGGTCTGGCCATGACAGTGAGTTACAATTTGGCCTCATAAGAGACTATGGGAAATCTGGGAGGTCCTCAGTGATTTCCTGGGGCAGAGGACCTGTGAGTTTTAATGTTTCAGTTTGTATATGAAGGTGATTTGTGTGTATTACCTAGACTTTCTCTGTGGTCAATTGTTACATTTGCTAGGGAATTGAAAAATTGCATTGCCCTGAGAACCGCTTACTACAGTATCCGGAGGTGGGCATGCACACTGCTTCAAAGACTCCAGTAGGGCTTTGTTCTCATTACCAAGATTAACCCACCTGTTTTCTCTGTATTAAAAATTCTTGACTGTGTCCTGTTTGTACCCTAGGCACATTGGGGAACAAGGGTCATTTTTATCTACAGCTGTGCTGTGGGAAGGAAAAGTAGGGCTTTTATTATCAAAAATCTTATTTTTTTTTCTCCTTTTAGGTGGGAAACATCTAGCAGGGCTGGCATGATTCCCTTTCCCCAGGTCAGTTGGGCTCTGATATAACCCCAGCAGGTTAGACTGGTTAGTGCCTCCCGAGAGGGCAGGTCTTGTTAGGGAGAACAGAGTCCTCTGCTGTAATTCAAAACAGTTCCTTTTTCTCTCCTGAGCACGGAATTTTTCTCTCCTCTTTACCTATGAACACCAGGTTGAGTTCCTAGAGAGAAAACTCACAAATTTTGGGGGTCCCCCTGGATTTTTTAAGACTTGTCCACACGGGCCTCCAGCAGTTTGTCAGTTACAATTCAGATGTTCCTCCTTCAGCCCTGCTCTTGCAGTAAGTGGTAGTCCTATGTATTCGCCTGTCAGTCTTCAATTTGGGGGACAGCAGTTTGCTCGGCAACCTCACTACTGTGTTGCCTCTAAGAAGAGATGTTGGTTTTTTCAGTTCTGCTTTTTAGCAGGACAGAGGGATGACTTGCAAGCCCCTTCCATGTTGGTGAAAGGGTTTGTTCAAGAACTTTAATGCTTGTTAAAAGTCTTGCTGTTCGTGTATATTTTGAAATTTTGTGTGTCTGTATCTTTTATACATTTTATTTGAAGTGAAACTAATGTGACGTGGTATAAAGACCCAGGATGCAGGAGTCAGAATAGCTGGCTCTGCCACTTACCAACCGTGGTAGACCAGTCCTTAAAGAAACAAAAATAAAGAAAAATGCAAGGAGGAGACTTCTGTTTCCAAGAAGATGGAGTAGGCAGACTTTGCCTTTTCTTCCCACTAAGTACAATTTAAAATTCTGGACATTATATGTAAAACACACGTAGGAGGACTTTGGAAGTGGATAGAAAAAAGTGGATGACTAGGTATCTCAGGACCTGAGGAGGGATACATTAGTGTCATAATGGGTGGACTTGTGTCCCACCTAAAATTCACATGTTGAATTCCTAATCCCCTGGACCTCAAAATGTACGGTATATTTGGAGATAAGGTCTTTAAAGAGGTTATTAAGTTAAAAAGGTCTTTAGGGTGGACCCCAATCTAGTCTGACTAGTGTCCTTATATGGAGGAAATCCAGACAACGTATGTGTGCATGCGCACGGGGAAGACCATGTGAGGACACAGCAAGCAGGTGGCCATCTGAAAGCCGAGGAGAGAGACCTCATGAGAAACCAAATCTGCTGACACCTTGATCTTGGACTTTCAGCATCTGGGACTGTAAAAAAATAAGTTTCTGTTGTTTAAGCCCCCCAGTCTCCAGTATTTTGTTATGGCAGCCCGAGGAAGCTAATACAAGTGGTGATTTCCTTGGATTTTCTTTTTGCCTCATGTATCCCAGATTTGAGAAGCCAGCGACCTAAAGATGCCAATGGGCACAGTCAGAGCACCTGAAACCTGTTCACTGTAGCAAATGTACCAGGAAAGGGGCAGCCTAGTAAGGCAGAACTAACTTTTAAACGATGGGTCTACTCCAGTCAAATACCATGTGAGAAAATCGCAGCCCATCCCCCATTCCTGCCAGCAAAGGCCAAGTGGGGCCAGAAGTGTTCCCCTTGCCTGGATGTAACAAGATGCCTCAACCTCCTCCCCACCCCCTCTCTGGTAGTATCAGGGAAAGCCTCGCAGGAGCTAGGAACTAGACGGCCAGATCTGGGACTTGCGTCTCCGGCGGGTGGCAATGACTCCGTCTCCATGATGTCAGACCATGTGGGGGTCCTGGACTTCCACCCCCTACTAACAGTATTGACGTGCTCCTTTTGCTACCTGCTGGGGTGGTGTCTGAGGAGCTCTAGTAGAGAGTCAGGACTTTGAGCACTTTGATCAGTAGTTACAAAGCAACTCTACTGGGGACCACTTGTGCAACAGTAATGGGGTGCCCTTCTTCCAGCCTGATTGTCATCAGTGAGGAGCTTGGACTTCTACCCCCACCAGGCAATCAAGAGCAGTGCTCCCTCTCACTCACAGGAGTGGTGTCAGAGAAGGCCTGCCAAGGCCCAGCGTTTTATCTTAGAATGTTCAACCAGGTTTCACGTCACACCAAGGTGTGAAAAATCCCCTCACACCAAGAACCAAGAAGATCTCAAATGGAATTAAGAGATGACAACAGATGTTAGGATTATCTGACAAATTATTTTCAATTTTTTGTATTGGATTGTAGTTGAAACACAGTGTTCCATAGTTTGAGGTGTATAACATAGTGATTTGGCAATTCTGTACATTACACTATGCTCACAAGTGTAGCTACCATTGGTCACCACTCAATAGAAGCTGCTTCAATACCATTGACTATATTACTGATGCTGTACCTTTCTCATCCCCACCTGACAAATATTTTAAAGCAGGTATCATAAAAAATACTTAAGTGAGCAATTATAAACATGCTTGAAACATGAAAAATAGAAGATCTCAGCAAAGAGGAGTTATAAAGAATTCAATGGAATTTTTAGAAGTGAAAAAGAAAATAACCAAAATAAAAAGCTCTGTGGGTGAATTCAACAGCAGAATGGAGAGGACAAAGTGAAGACTCCATGAACTTGAAGATGGAACAATAGAAATTACCTGTTCTGAACAAGTAGACTGAAAAAAAGATGTGTGGAACTATAATGAAAAAATTGGTCATGTCATTGGAGTCCTAGGAGAGGAGAGGGAGGTGGAACTGAAAAAAATATTCCAAGAAAAAGAATGGACAATTTCCTAAAGTTGCCAAAGCAACATAAACCAACAGATTCAAAATGCACGTTGAACCCCAAATAAGATAAAGCCAAAGAAATCCATGCCAAGATCCATAATGGTAAAACTGAAAACTAAAGCCGAAGGAAAGCCATCTCAAAGGCAGTCAAAGGGAAATGACACATTGCCTCTAGGGGCAAAACAATTATAATGGCCATGAGTTTCTCATCAGAAACCGCAGAGTCCATGAATAAGTGGCACATTTTCCGAGTGCTGGAAGAAAACTGTCAGTCCAGAATTCTATATCCAGTGAGAATATCCTTCAGAAATGGAGGGGAAAGCCTTCCTTCCTCTCATGAAGGAAAACTACGAGAAGTTTTCACAGCAGACCCATCCTACAATCATGACTAAAATTATTTAAACAAAAAGGAAATGATAAAAGATGGAACCTTGGGATATCAGGAAGAAAGAACATGGAAAGAGCAAAAATATAGGTAAATGTAATAGGTTTTCTTTCTCTTAAGTTTTCTAAATTGTTTGATGGTTGAAGCAAAAATTATAACACTTGTGGTTTTCAATTAATTTAAAGGAAATAAGGCAACTGTCTATAAATGCTGGAGGGTACAAAGTTTCCATATTACACTCAAACTGGTAAAAGTTGACTTCAGTAGATTTTGAGAGGTCACATGTATATATAATGTAATATCTAGAGTGACCACTGAAAGACCTATACAGAGAGACATAACCCAGTGAGCCAACAGAATTGTAAAAAAAAAAAAAAAAGAAAAATGTGACCCATAGGAAGGTGGGGAAACAAAAACACAACAAGCCAGAAAACAAAAAGTAAAAAGGCAGATTCAAGCCTTAACATGATAATTACATTAAATGTAAGTGGCCAATGACACCAATTTGGAGACATCAAGAGAATATAAGGGAATAGTAGGTACAGCTTTGTATATAAATTTGACAACTTAGATGAAATAGACCAATCCTGGAAAAACACAAACGGACACAACTTACCCAATATGAAATGCATAATTTGAGTAGTCATATAAGATAGAATCCGTAATGGCCTCCTGAAAAACCTCCAGGCCCAGAAGGATTCACTGGAGAATTCTACCAAATATTTAAAAAAGAATTCACATCAATTCTACACAATCTCTTCCAAAAACTAGAAGAGGAAAGGAATACTTCCCAATTTATTTTATGAAGCAGTATTACTTTGACATCAGAGCCAGGCAAAGACAGTACAAAAAAAGAACCACAGACCAAGATCCCTCATGAATATAGGTGCAAATTTTTTATATTTTTAGGTGCAAAAACTTTAAATAAAATGTTAGTAAATTGAATTCAACAACAATATATAAAAATACCTATGCATTGGGGCGCCTGGGTGGCTCAGTTGTTAAGCGTCTGCCTTCGGCTCAGGTCAGGATCTCAAGGTCCTGGGATCGAGCCCCACATCGGGCTTCCTGCTCCATGGGAAGCCTGCTTCTCCTTCTCCCACTCCCCCTACTTGTGTTCCCTCTCTCACTGTGTCTCTCTCTGTCAAATAAATAAAATCTTAAAAAAAAAAACCAACAACCTATGCATCATGACCAAGTGGAACTTACTCAGGGATACAGGGCTGGTACAGTATTTGAAAACCCTGATCAATAAATTCACCATAAAGGGCAAAAAAACAAAACAAAAAACCATGATCACATGATGCCAAAAATCCAATCATGTTAAGTATTCCAGCTATATCATGGTCTATGCTTGATGCCGTGTGCTATCTTTCTGACAAAACTTGAATTTGAAAGATTACTTTTAAATCAAGGAAAATTTAGTAGGCATTGAAAAGGATTAAATAAAATCAGGAGCTAAAACTGGCATTTCATTAATCAAGTATTAATGAAATAAAACTTGTTGAAGATACACACAAAAAAAGGTATAGGTGAAGGTGGTAACACCTGATTTTCCTACCTTAAAGGTGATAGTGAGGTTGCAGTGATATAATATACATATGTGAGGAGGAAATGATGATAATTGTGTTTATACTTCCCACAACAGAACCGTGTCTGAGTCAGCTGGCCAGCTGGAAAGGTCGTGGATGGACAATTAATCAAAATCATCATTCCTACTTTCACAGATCAAGTGGCAGGAGGTGAAATTCATCTGTTGTCAGCGCAGTAAGGACCCTCCGTCAGCGTTCCTATCAGCATTTGGGCTTCTTTGATATTGGATGCCTATTTACTGTGTTCTATTTCACATTTCCTGGTTTGTTTTCACAAAATTTGTTTCTCAGCAAAAAAGGAAAAGGAAGTGGAAATCAGAAAAGAATAGGATGACAGAGCTCAATTAAAAACAACAACAACAAACTAGCCATGAATTACATCCAATACGCACACACATCCTTTGTAACAGACTCTACTCCACACATTTTGTTCAGAACTAGTACATCTGCCTTTTCCATTGCTTCTCAGCCTCTGTTTAATGCTGATGGTCACAGCAGTGGCACCTCTTGGTGTTTTTCTCTGCCCTCTCCCCAGGTTGTTTTATGTTAGGTAGACTAGGTATTTATTTACAAGAAAAGAAATGAACTTCCAGGGAAAAGACAAAGCTCTTATAAATCCAGATTTCCTGGATATATTTACCTTCTTTCCCAATTGCTACAATATGATGTAGAAGCAGGGTAGATCACAAACTACTGGAAAATTAGTAACAAGACTCCTTGAACATTTATTTAGTGGTCTGTAGCCTGAATGGCATGTATTTCTCTTGGTTCTAATAATTTCTACCATTGTCTAGTCTTGCCTATGCTCCTTATGTATATACACTATTAGTCTTATGAGAGAAAAAAGTTTAGTCAGTTTCAGAAGAATCAGATGCTAGATCTCTTCACAAGGGCTCAGCAGGGATGGAGAAGTGAGTCGCTGTTGTACAAGAATCACCACCGGGTATCCCATGATCTCAAGCTTTAAGAATCTTTAATCTTCAAAAGCAGAATTTTCAATAAACAGCCTTCACAAAATGTTCACGCACCCTGCTGGAAACACTTAACTTTGTGAAGCAACCCATTTTATGTTTGGAAGTTTGAGCTAAAATTGGGTTCTGGTTGTGCCCTTGGGGCTTTCCAAGAACAAGACAAAGACTTTTCTCTTAACAGCATTTCAGATGTTTGAAAATGAGCAGTCTGGTCACTCCAGGTATCCCATCCCCAGCATAGATTCCTAGTCATCCTCCCCGCAGATGCTGTCTACTGGGTCTTGAAAAAGATGGGCAGAGGAAGAGGGGGAGAACAATGTCTAGGCACGTGCCGTCCTTCCATTTCCATTCTTTTCATCTTTTTACAGTGGCATTTTTTTGCCCTTTGTTGAAGCTTTTGGTTTATAAAGTCCTGGAGTGTAATTCTGATCCAGAAAAATGACAGTATTTCTTGATTTAAAAAGGAACACTGGGAGAATTAGGTGGGATGATGTGGAAAGCACTTGGCCAGGGGCCTCTGACCAAGCTTGGGCAAGCTTTCCACCCAGCGTGGCTTTAAGTTCTCAGCCTTGGTCACGCGAGCTTCTGCTCAGAGGCTGTCAGTGCAGTGGTTAGGTGAGGAAAAAGTTCACTATTTCCGGTCTGAGTACAGGTTCAGGAAAGTATAGGCCCATGAGGCACACTTTGGAGGGAGGAAGTGGACACTGCCATGGGGGAAATAAGGGTGGGGACATGAATAAGCTAAGGTAAGTGGTACTTGTCCTGGGGAGGAAGGAGAGAGATCATCTGGTATGGGAAGGACCACCAATTCTGGGTTATAGTTTCTGTTCTGTTCCTAACTCACTTTGTAACTTAGGAGGTGTCTCTCATGCAATCCTTCCGGCCATTTTCCTCAAAAATGAGAGTGGATCAAATTTCCCTTCCCAAATGCAGTCAGGCTCCATCCAACCCATACTGAAGAGCACTTCTTCTGATGGGCTCTGTGCGAGGTTCCGGGGATTCAGTGGTGAACAAGAGATAGTCATGCTCTCTGTCCTGGAGTTTACAGTCCAGGAGGGAAAAAGAGGTTTGTCAGATAATGGTCCGGGTGCTGATTTTCTCTAGGGAAGTGCTGCATCACAACACTACAGCAGAGCCTGTGTGAGGAAGCTGGCCTGAGAGGACTGGGGAGGGGGAAAGACAACACTGAACACTGAAGGAAGTCTGGGAGTTAACCAGGCAAAAGAGGGAGACGGAACCTTCCAGAAAGAGTAGATGACACGCTAAAGGGATTGAATGGCTGGAGTGACTGAATCACAGAGCAAGAGGGAGCGAGGACAGGAGGAGGCTAAAGGAAGAGGCAGGGCCACACCTCCTAGGACTCGTCAGGTATTTTCCCCTTTAACCTAAACACAGTGGGGAACTTTCACTCTGGATATACTACAGGAATTGGACTGGAAACCCCTTTAATAAAGATTTTCATGAACTTGAATGGGGAAAAATCTTATGCTATTTGTTTTTACTACCCCCTAACTCAAATTTAGCCTTTTCTTGAATTATAAATATAGACAACAAACTGCAATAGTCTTAGCTCTTACCTGGTGTTTTGTCATGCATACAAATCAGATATGGCATCACATTATACTTGTTATGAATATCTCAAAATACTTTCACTACTTGGAAATTACCGTGATTGTCTACCTGTCACTAGATCTTGCTACTTATAGCATGAGGAAGAACATTTACCACTATATCACAAATGTGTCTTTTAAAATGTTGGTAATTTTTTCAGTATAATTGGTTTCATTTGTAATCCTATATATTTATGTATTAAAAAGCATTATGCTTCAGAGAGATTCCTAGACACACAAAAAAAGTGAAGAATGTCTGATTTTAAGTAAATGACCAAATAGGAATTCTGTTTCTAGTAGTATGTCAGGATAGATAACCTGAGTAAATCTCCAATGAAGGCAAATAAAATGCTGAATATAATTTTTAAAAAAGATTTTATTTATTTATTTATTTATTTATTTGAAAGAGACTTAGCGAGAGAAAGAACATGAGCAGGGGGAGTGGGAGAGGGAGAAGCAGGCTTCCCGCTGAGCAGGGAGCCCGATGCGGGGCTTGATCCCAGGACCCTGGGATCATGACCTGAGCCGAAGGCAGATGCCTAACAACTGAGCCACCCAGGCGCCCCTGAATATAATTTTTAAAAAATCCTCTAGATGATCTCTTAAATGATACAAAAGTAAGGAATCCACCTAGATGGATAAATAAATAAACCCATCACACTGAAGGGAGCAGTGAGGATGCTTTCTTTCAAACAGCTGAGTAGGGGCTTGGGGTGGGTGTGAAGAGAGCACCCATGAGAATCTTAACTGCAAGGTGTCCCTATGTGGTCTATAAATCCACAAGTGGAGAATTTAATCTACAGTGGTCCCGGTTTGGTAAGACTCCTCCTCCTCCTGCCCCTGCACCCAAGGCACTGATAAAGGGAGATTCAAGTGACATCTGGGAGAATTCAGCTTAAGTCAGGCATCAAATATTTCTCAACCAAATAAAGCTCTAAAGAAAACGAACAGGAATTAGACATTACATGGAATCAAGGAGACGGTGTTATGAGTGAAAAACAATGAATGGAAGGCAGGTGGTAACAGATCTACAAAGACTTCTTCAGATACTGGAGGAAAAAAAAATTTTTAAGTTTAATACATTTAAAGAAATAAAAGAGAAAATTGAAAATCTGAGCAGATAACAGGAGACATAACATATATTTGAGAAAGGGAAAATATAATTCAAGTTTATATACTTGAATAACATTTTGGGAAGAGCTAATAGAATGGGGAGGAAGCAACATTCAAAGAAGTAATGGGGAAAATTTTCCAAATTTGTTGAAAGACACTGACCCTCAGATTAAGAAGCCCAACAAACCCCAAGCAACATAAACACAGAAAGACCTAGCTGTAGGAGATAGCAGACATGTAGGTTATAAAAGACAGCTGGAGGGACAGTGTCATGCACAGAGAAGTGATAAATGAATAGCAAAACTCTTAACATTAACAGTGAAAACCATAAGGCAGAATCATATCCTCAAAGTGCTGAATAAATAACCAAAAATTCTGTACCAAGTGAAACAATGGAAAGTGTCAAACCTGAGAGTTTACCACCAAATGACGCTCACTAAATGGATTCTGGGGGCACCTGGGTAGTTCAGATGGTTAAGCATCTGCCTTCGGCTCAGGTCATGATCCCAGGGGCCTGGGATCAATCCCCCGCCTAGGGCTCCCTGCTTGGCGGGGAGCCTGCTTCTCCCTCTACTGTTCCCCCTGCTTGTGCTCTCTCGCTCTCTGTCAAATAAATAAATAAAATCTTTAAAAAAAAATGGATTCTGAAGGATGTAATTCCAATTGAAGGAAAATGACTGCAGGTGTGTGGTCTGAGCTGCAAAGAGAAATAGTGAATCAAGATAACTATGCGACAATCTAAACAATCTAATGACTGTATATAAAACAAAGATAATCTGTGGGGAAAATAAAGCAGGCTAGATTTAAAATGCCAAGTTACAACTGCTTAGAAGTTGGAAGAGGAGACTAGAGGGTAAGTTTTGCAAGGTCCTTGTATTGTCCAGAAGACCATGGTTATAGAGTGCCTGTCATGTCATCAAATAGGCATTAAAAAGAGCAAACACTAATGGAATAGACCAAATGTATACCTTCAAAAGAAGTAAAGGGAAAAGAATAAGCCAAGGAAAACAAAGCTGTCCAAAGGAAGGCAAGAAAAGAGGAACAGGAGGACAGGAACAGGTGAAATGGAATGAGTCAAAAGTTCAAAATACGGGGCACCTGGGTGGCTCAGTCAGTTAAGCCTTTGTCTCTTGATTTTGGCTTGGGTCAGGATCTCAGGGTCATGAGATGGAGCCCTGAGTCAGGCTCTGCCCTCAGCACGGAGTCTGCTTGAGATTCTCTCTCTCCCTCTCACTCTGCTTCTCCCCCTGCTTGTGCAAATAAATAAATAAATAAATAAATAAATAAATAAAATCTTTTTTTAAAAGTTCCAAATGTGATGTTAGAAATAAAATGAAATGGCTAATCACAATAAGTGTAAGTGGACGAAATTCTCCCATTAAGTCATTAATAGTTACACCATGTTTTAAAAACAAAATAAATTTCAGCTGTGTAGTCTTTACAAAAGACTCATATAAAGCACACAGAACAAAGGCCAAACTATGGAAAATATATACCAGGCAGTTAGTAACCAAAGGGGGGCAAATATAGTTCTATTAATATCAAAGGAGAATTCAGGCAAAACACATTATTAGAAATAAGAAATTTGCTGCATAATGATCAATGATTCCCTTCACCAGGAGGATGCATTGATTCTAAATGTGTGTATACCATGTAAATTTGTGTATAGCCTCATATGAAGCCAGACTGACAGAATTAAAGGAAAAGCTTGTCAAATCCATCATCATCATAGATTTTAATACATTTGGCAGTAATTAGTAGATCAAACAGACCAAAAAAACCCAGTAAGAAAATAGAAAAATCAAGATTAAACTAACTAATGGATTTGACTGCATCTGATGTCTGGAAAAGACACAGTCCTTTCAAGCACACATGGAACATTTGCTGGGCCTGATGCACTGGCACATAGAACTGACCTCAGTATAGTTCAAAGGACCAGGGTCTGACTATAGTAGTTTTTTTTTTTTTAATTATTTATTTTAAAAAATGTTTTTTTTACCACAATGTAATTAAGTTAGAAAACAAAGCCAATGCAATAATTAGAAAAATCCATTCACTTGGAAACTTAATAACACTTGTAATCAACTTAAGGGTCAGAGGAGAAAATACAATTGAAATGAGATGATTTCATCATCTTAACTTTTCACATCAAACTCATGGGATACCGTTTTTGGAAGGAAACAATATTAAATGCCTTCAAAAAAAAAATTAAGGCTCAAAATAGAGCTAAGATCTAATATAAATCAAAGACCCACAGATGTAGAAGGAAGGAAATTAAGAGAAAAGAAATTCATGAAATAGAAAAACATACAAAAGAACAGATCAACAAAGCAAAATTTTCATGTTTGAAAAGATGATGCATTTTTTAAAAAAAGGCACAAGTGGAATGGAATGAAAAAATAAATAAAACCACAGATGTTACAGAGAAAAGCAGTAAGAGGATATTAAGAACAATTCTCAATATTTTAAAATTTTGATATAATGGATGACTACCTAGAAAGATCCAAGGAGAAACACAAAGTCAGAATAATCCTGTACCTGTAAAAGAAATGCTATCAATAGGAAACAATTTTACCACAGAGAAAACACCGCATTCAGATGGCCTTATCTGACTGCTACCAAACATTCAGGAAACAGATCATTCCATTCCTACACAGAATAGAAAAGAAAACAGCTCAGTTTAGAGGCCAGAATAACTCTGATATCTAAACCGACAAAAACAACCAGAAAAAACATTAAAACCAACCTTCTCATGAACATGTATATGAGAATTGAGAACACATATCCAACCAGATCCAACAATAAATAAAAAGAAATCATGATCAAGTTAAGTTTCACTCCAGGGATTCAATTCATTGATATTAGAATTTTATTAATAGAACTCACATTAATTAACAGATTAACAAGGAAAAATTGTATCATCTCAACAGATTAGGAAAATAGAATTTGACATCCAGACATAACATTTAAAAATTATCTTAGCATGTTTTTTAAGCCAGCACGATGAATAGAAAAATCCATTTCCTTAATTTGATAAATTTCCTTAATTTGATAAAAGACATCTACAAAAATCATCCAGCAAACGTACTATATGGAGAAACATGGCAAGATTGGGAATGAAGCTATGATGTCCTCTCTGTCACCCCTCCCTCCTTCATTTTTAATTGTGTTGGGGTTTGAGCCAGCCTCATAGTAGACAAGAAAAAGAAACACATTTAAAGGGTGAGAATGTAAAATTGGACAGCCACTGTGAAAAACATGCATGGCAGTTCATCAAAAAATTAAACAATTACCATATGATCCAATAATTCCACTTCTGGGGCATATACCCAAAAGAATTGGAAGCAGGGGCATGAAGAGCTATGTGCACAGCCATGTCCATAGCATTATGCACAATAGACCAACGGGGGGAGTGACCCAAGTGTCCATTGACAGATGAATGGATAAATAAAATGGGGTATAAGCATACACTGGAATATATTTCATCCTTAAATAGGAGGGAGATTCCGAAACAGGCTACAACATGGATGAATCTTGAGGACATCATGCTAAGTGAAATAAGCCAGACACAGAAAAATACTGTATTATTTCACTTAAATGAGGTACCAGGGAGTAGTCCTATTCATAGAGACTGAAAGGAGAATGGGGGCTACCAGGAGCTGGGGGAGGGGGAGGGGGGTGTCATGTTTCATGGGGACAGAGTTTCAGTTAGGGAAGATGACAAAGCTCTGGAGATGGGTGGTGGTGATGGTTGCACAATAATGTGAACGTACTCAATGCCACTGAACTATACACCTAAAAATGGTAAAAATGGTAAATTTTTTTTTAATTTATTTATCTGACAGAGACACAGCGAGAGAGGGAACACAAGCAGGGGAAGTGGGAGAGGGAGAAGCAGGCTTCCCGCAGAGCATGGAGCCGGTTGTGGGGCTCGATCCCAGGACCCCGGCATCATGACCTGAGCCGAAGGCAGATGCCCAACGCCTGAGCCACCCAGGCGCCCCAAAAATGGTAAATTTTATGCTATGAATATTTTACGAAAATTTTAAAAAATTGTAAGGATGTCAAAGGAAGAAACAAAATTACCTTCCTATGCAGATGTGATGAGTGTCCATAAACACCAGTCTCCTGGAGTCAGTACTTGCGACTAAGCTGGCTTTTTTTTTTTTTTTAATTACCCATGATTTGTGAATGGAGATGTGTTTCAGGGACTATATACAAAACTATCATTTTTTTGGAGAAAGAACAAAAAGCTTCCATTAGACTGTCAGAGGGGTCTGTGACCCACAAAAGTGTAAGAGCCATTTTGAGTGCTCCCTGCCCTCCCCCGCAGCTCTGTGGGCATCACACAGGCTGTGACCAGACTCCCTCCAGTAAAAACACCTCAGGAGCCCACCGCCCCTCCCCTCCCTCCCATCCCTCCCTCCCTCCCTCTCCCCACCCCCACACCACTTTTCTCTTTCATCCCCTCAGGTTGTTTAAATACTACATGAAGTATATTCTTTTTTTAAAAAATATTTTATTTATTTGACAGAGACACAGCGAGAGAGGGAACACAAGTAGGGGGAGTAGGAGAGGGAGAAGCAGGCTTCCTGCTGAGCAGGGAGCCCCATGCGGGGCTCAATCCCAGGGTCCTGGGATCATGACCTGAGCCGAAGGCAGACGCTTAACAACTGAGCCACCCAGGTGCCCCCGTGAAGTATATTCTTAAATATTTCTTGAATTCATTGGTGAAGCTTTACTTTTTTTAAGACAAGTGAGGCCTTGAATTCACACAAACTTTAGCTCTTTTCCTATTACCCTTCATTCCCTGCATGATCATATTAAAATGGCCCAGTTCTCACTCAGGGCCTGGAGCCCAGAAGGTCTCAAACACCTATGCAGTGATTAGAATACTCCAAACCGTGTCTGCAACCTTAAATAATTTTTGACCAGATTCTCTTGCTGGTTTCCTCTCCTGCATTTCGAGTGGGCAGAATTTTAACAAACTGCAGACCCCTGCTCAGTCCCATGGTCTGCCCTGGGGGGGTGGCTAGGATTCCAGGCAGGGTACCAGTGACAGAGAGCTGCGTCTCAGAGGAGGCTTCAACTTTGAGAAAATCCAGGGAATGAAAATTGTGGCCAGCTTACTTTCCACCCAAATGAAATCCTGAGACTTTTGTTTTTTAACAAAATGCTTTTATTTCTATTTTTTAATGGAATGCATTGTTAGGTTCTTGCATGAAATATCAAAAGGCATTGATCTTTGCTTTGGTCACAGAAAGGGGGTAGAAAAGATCTGCGGAAGTCAAGCCCAGCAGAAGCCACATGGTGCGAGGCAGTGAAGGGGTCACTTCCGGTGCTGGTGCACGGAGCGCGGAGTGATGATCAGTAGTCATCGTAGTTGACGCTGGCTCCATGCCTGAAGCTGTGGGGACTCTGGGGACCAATTGCTGTGTCCTCGTCATAGTGACGCTGATAGTAATCATAGTAGTCGTGCCCATTCCGACCTCGGTTTAGCCAGTAAGTGATGTCATCTTCAAATTTCTGGAGAAAAAGAGAAAAATAGAGAACGGATTTAAGGACACACACTCCCCCTCGACCACATCTTATCCCTGGCTTTTCTCTGTGATGGCTTTTCTTCAGTGATTAACAACTCTTCCCAAGAATCGCCTGTCATGATGGTATTCTGTGCTCAGAGGTCAACACAGCCAGCTAAAGAGTACTGATAAAAGCCATTGTCCCCAAAAGAGTACACATGAAGCCCTTGAAAACTTCTGCCCTATGAGTTCTCAATATACCCGACACTCAAACATTTTTCTCTTTTTTGGGAAATAAAATGGGCATCTCCCAAAGATAGCGATAGCTTGGCCTGACACCCAGGCACTGCACACATCTTACAGACTGCCTTCTCTCTTTGTCCTGTCCTGTGCCTGGCCCTAGTGCACAGAGTAGATGCTTGATAAATGAAATCAACCACCACCCTGGTAGAGCCACAGGGACTTGCAATGGTGACCCTTTTATACCCGTGGTTTGACTAGAACTTGCACGGCTGCACTTACTCATTCCACAAATGCTGATTCCATGGGCCCAGCCTGTCAGCCCTGTGCCGGGCACTGAAGGGCCACCCCAAGCAAGTAGGACAGATTCCCTGCCTTCACGAAGCCTACAGTTGCTGAGAGACACATGAAAAGAGACAGTTGCAGTTAGCAGGAATAAAAGGGAGGGGAAGAACTGAAGGAGTGAGAAGAATAGAAGGACTTTCAAGTTTACAGCTGGGGTAACTGGTCTTTGCTATCGATGCGTCTTTTAAAGGAAAGACTAATTCTTTGTCAGTAGTGAAAGTGCAAGATGAATGTGGATGGGCGCTCGCATGTGTTGATGCTGACAACTTGGGGAGAGGTTTGGTGTGAGGCCAAAAAGGCGGGGACAAGAGAGGGATGACCTAGGGGGGTTGCAGGGTATCTAAAAGTTTGGGTCCAATTTTTCTCAAAGTGTGGCCAGTGCACCCCCGCATCCAAATCTCTAAGGATGCTAAAAGTGCAAGTTCTCAGGCACCCCTCCATGCTGCCTGGATGGAATTTTCCGGTGGTTGGGTCGCAGGAATCTATTTAATAAGACTGCCAGTGAACGTGGGTATTTGAGCACTCCCTGAGGCTGGAAGGCCCAACCTCGCCCATGATGGTGTTCTCTGTGGCCACCCACTTCGGGTGAGCAGTGGGTCAGCCTGTACCATGCTGGTGAGCACCACTCGGCCCCTCCTCTGTTTGCTGAGCCCCAGGGGCTCTGGCATCTGCTCAGCCTGTCCTCCGCCTCTGCCATGAAAGTGAGAATGTTTGCTTTCCCCACAACACCGCAGCTTTTCCCATCGTGAAATCATTTTTCTCCTTGGTTTTTTGCATTTTATAATCGTGTTTGAAGTTTTGGCAAACCTCAGACCTTGAAACATCAAGGTTTTCAAGAAATTAAAGAAATGTTTTGTGAGTACAGAAATAACACAGACTCATACTTTACAAATCGATACGTGGGAGTGGGACAGAGAAAAAGGGGCATCATAACTCCACTGCCAGAGACAACCACAACTGACATTTTGATGTATTTCCTTCTAGTCTCTTCTGGGAATATTTATTTTTTTTTTAATTTTTATTTATTTATTTGACAGAGAGAGCACAAGCAGGGGCAGAGGGAGAGGGAGAAGCAGGCTCCCCACTGAGCAGGGAGCCCAATACGGGACTAGATCCCAGGACTCTGGGATCATGACCTGAGCTGAAGGCAGACCCTTAACTGACTGAGTCAGCCAGACGTCTCTTTTCTGTGAATATTTAGTTATAATCTTATGGATCCTCACCTTTATTCTGGTTTTGTCACCAGTCATTATTTTAGCCATTTCTCCACATTAGACTCTTAATACCCATTTTCATGGACTGCATCAAAGAAATGCAAATTACTACAAGGACATACCATTTTCATGTTCAAGCAAGTACTTTTTTGTTTTTTTTAATTTTCAGTGAGAATTCGAGGTGATGCTGAAGATGCCAGAAAACTGGTGCTCTCACACGGGACTTCTGGGATTGTGCAATCTGACAGTGCCCAAAGACCCGCAAGTGATTCTACCTTTTGCCTCCGCAACTCGCCTGGGAAGAATGCAATACCAAGTATGGAACAAACTACATACAAAGATGCAAATCACAGTACCTGTCGTTTGGGTTGTTGCAACTGTAAGTAAGTTAATTCATACAAGTGCTTAGAATCCTACCTGGCAGAGTCTGGATGTATGTGTTTAGCTTTTTGCACAGGAAAAAAAATTTTACTTAAGTAGCAAAAAGATAATTAGGGAATAACCAATATATCCAATGGTTGGGAATGGGAAGGAAATTATAATCCAACCACACGACTGCATTTTATGCAGCCATTAAAAATGAGGCTTCTAAAGAGTTTTTGTTCTTCATCTATTGCGATGTCTTATACATCCTCTACGCACAGTATAAATCTTGGGCCATTTGGAGAAGTACTTCTCCAGCTGCCCCCTCTTGGAGATACTGCCCTTCATCTGTCCCTGTCCCCCTTCTGGCTGGGGTGGCAGGCTGAGCGTTCTCCAGGTTGCTGCCAAGCCTCCAATATAGCACTCCTGCTTGCGCTGCCCTGCTGGTCACTCTGTACACTTGTGTCTATGCATGGGAATCTGAGACCTTAACTCTGCCCCCAGCTACAGTCTGTGATTGTAAACATTCTTTTTCCTTGACTTAGTGAATACATCCACTCAACTCCCTGCCTGGACACATGAATGGAATGGAACCATCTTTACCTGAAAATGCATTGCCAGATTTTCCTGAAAACATCTGCAAAGACCCATCTCTCTTTAAAAAGTCACTTTTCGTCTCTTCCCATTATCCTCACGGGTCTTTGCTTCAATCTTGTTGTTTCTGACATTTTGGGGAGGTAAAGCCGCAAATGTGTTTTGGATAGGTTGTCAGGTTTTTTTTTCTTAAGATTTTATTTATTTATTTATTTGAGAGAGAGAATAAGTAGGCAGAGCGGCAGGCAGAGGGAGAGGAGAAGCAGGTTCCCCGCTGAGCAGACAGCCCGATGCGGGACTCGATACCAGGACCCTGGGATCATGACCTAAGCTGAAGGCAGACACTTAACCGACTGAGCCACCCACATGCCCCCATTGTGAGTTATTTTAAAGACACCCAGGCAAAACTGTGCAGATAAGTTACATGGGATTCTGGGATGAATTTAAGCCCCGGCCATTTTCTCTGGTATTCTGCTTCCCAGTCATGTTGGGAGAGATTCCCATTTGCATGTGGTCTGATGAAAAATTCCAGCTGATGTCCCTGTATCCCGATGGAGATGTTATCCAATGCCTGGGTAGCACTTGGCCTATCATGGGGCTCATCCTTTTTGGAGTGAATTCCGAAGGCTAATTTTCTGTGCCCTGTTTCCCCGAGCCAAGCCTCTGCCCCCACCACACCACTGTGGGGGGAGCCAGGCCTCCGGCGGGAGGAACTACCCACCGCTTCGTCGAAACCCATGTAGAGGAACTGCTGGTACCATTGCTGGACCTCCGGCCGAGTCCGGTCCCACAGCTGCCGCTTCTGGCGCCTCAGGCTGTTCAAGAATTCTTTGGCCTTGCTCTCATCCACTGCTACTTTAGTCTTAGCCGGAGCAGGTGCTAAAAGGATCAATTCCCCACCCCCCAAAGCACAAAGCATGAGTTCTTTTCTTATCAGGGCGAATCACTAGTATATATCCTGCACCCCAAGCTCACCCTGCCTAACATGGCTTTGATTTTTACTCTTACATCACATGTGATAAAATACAACCGCCTGTCATCAGTCTCCATGCCCCTCGGTAGTAAGCTGTCCATCTGGGTGCAGCCATATCAAGGGGCGCAGGTTAGCCCCCAACTTCTAGGGCACAGGGGAGAAACAAGATGTAGCCCGTCCTCAGCAGCGACTCACCAGGCCTAGACCCCAGGCCTCAGACAGAGCCTGGTGGCATACCCCTTAAGCATTTAGGAAGCAACTGGATGTCTAAGGCCACACAAGTGTATGTTCCTTGCATGTGCAAGCCAGAGAGTGCTGGGCTTGTTTAGGAGACCACGAGGGAAAAAGTGCTGGAACAATGAGCCCAGGCCCAGCTCAGCAGTATAGCAACTCACACCCTGGAGAGCCGGAGCAGACCGGGCCACCTTGGGCCACCCTCTGCGGGCCTCACACATCATCGACGATTCAACCGAGTCCTGACAGGTACTGGCCCTTGCTTTAACACTCGGCTTCTTTAACAATGTCTTCCCATTGTGGTCTCAACTGTTTAAAAGCTACCACTTCTGCGGGCTGTGCTCAGGGGAAGCAGCTGTGTCCCTGCGTCTGCCCCTGCTCTCGGCCCCCTCATCTATAAAACTGGACTGGCAGTCCCTTGTTATGAAGGCCGCAAAGGATGATGGGAGTGAAGTGTTCGGTGTGTTCCTTGGGTCACATGGATAAATAGCGGTGGATGTGTTTCCTCACTTCCTGTTCATCTGTGTCTCTCTCAGGGCCTGTTACTACTCTTTTGTACATAGTAGGTGCTCAATATGTGTTTCTAGGCTTAAAAGCTGAGAATGTACATCAGGACTCGTGATTATCTTGGTGGTCTGCTCTCTCCCACCTCTGACAGGCTGGCCCTTTGAGAACTTCCATCACCCCGGGTGTCCTGGAGGAGCGGGCTGCCCGGCACAGAGATCGGGGATTGGCCAGGGCCTGGTGAGGGGCTAGAAACGCTGAGAAAGATGCTGGGAGCTCCCTCAGGAGCCCCCTGCCCCTGCGAGGGTACCCAAGTGCCCAGCATCTGGGGGATCTCTGGAGGACTGACTGGGAAGCATGTGAATAGCACTAGGGAGCTCCACAAGGTCAGGGAGCAGACTGAGCTGGCCAGAATCCCCTTTCAACTGGATGGGGGGGTGGGCAGGGAGGGAAGAATAAGGGATCAAAGGTCTACATCAGAAATGTGGCCACACTCCTCATTTCCAAGAGATAAACAACTCCTTCATTTTACAGGCAAAGATGACAGTTCCAAGGGAAGATGGCCTTCACAAGACAACATGATTGGTGCAACAGATCTACCTGATTGTGGCGGGCCCAGGATGTGTGTGGCTCCCAGCCTGTTCTGTTTCTACAACATTTTGCTGCTGGCTACCACATTCATCATAGGAGTATTTTCTCACAACAGGTGTTAGTCACAAACCAGTTTTTTCTGTTCCACCCTGCCCCCAAGGGCTAACTGGATACAGAGTACCACAACGGTACTAGTCCGAGTCTACCTCACTAACGGACGTTTTATGTGCTCTAACGGATATGCTCTAAATTTAGATATGTGCTCCGAAGGGTATCATGGTTCTAAAATACACAGCATTAAATTAACACAGTAACACTGTTTCTTTTATTTTGGGGTCCACACTGACAGCTTTCAGAAAAACAATCTTCAGACATTTACCGGCAATAATATTTACCTAATAAAATGCCACACACATACCCACAGAGTAAGCCCTTCAGATCTGCCAACCTTTCAAGGAGTAAACGCTTCCGATGTTCCAAACACAAGACCCCAGGGAGCACACTCAACATCGCCTTTCCCTGTGATCCGTTAAGAATGCCGCCCTTCCCCATGCAGGGTATCCTCACCTTCCCGCTTTTGAAGTAGCAGCTTGAGTTTGTTCCCACTTATGCCACCTAATGGAATGGACATAGAAATCGTGTCAGAGTTGCACCGCCCCCTTTAATTTCTCAAGCGCAAGAATCAGAGTTGGAAAAAAATCCCCGCGTGCCCCCATCTCGATCTGGTAACCTGGCGGTTTCACAGTTTTGCTGTTTGCCACGTTCCCTGTCATGCAGGAAAAACAATTCAGGCTGCTCATGGCTCAGACGGTGACAATTACCGTGGCTGACCAGGGGCATTAGGATTGGAGCAATACCTAGGAGAAATGACATTGTTCTTTCAGCCCCTTGTGTCTTATTATGAGGCCCGGCCACCCGGCATGTGTACCTTCCTGCAAACTTTCCCTTTTCATGGTATAGTAAGTGGAATAGTGTTCCCCCCAAATTCATATCCACCCAGAACCTCTGAATGTGAACTTGTTTGACAAGAGGGCATTTGCAGACGTAATCAAGAATCTCAGTTAACTGTGAAGGAGGTGATATCATAGTGGATGTAAGGTGGGCTCTGAATCTGATGGCTGGGATCTTTGGAGGAGAGGGAGAGGGTACAGAGAAGGTGGCCATGTGAAAACAGAGGTGGGCAGGCGCCGACAAGTTACGCTGCCACAAACCAAGGAATGCACCTTAGCTCTTTAAAAATCCAGCCCAGTTTTGTAGCTCGTCTGGCTCTTCTTGCAACTAGGCCATATTGGTACCAGTTGCTGTGATTTTTATTCAGTTCTGAAAGTATTTCTAAGCAGCCTAAACATTTGAATAGAAAATAACATGCCTGGCCTGGTAGGACACCCTCCTCTTCCTGGTGAGCACGTGTGAGGACCGGCAGACACTTCTGCTAACCTTAGGTGCTACGTGTAGGGACAAGGCTTGTTCCGTGAAGGGATATCCATAGCTCCTGGGAGAAAAGCCCGGCCTCCAGAGCATGTTCAGGTATAAGGAGCTGGTCTGGCCCCAAGATGGAGGGGCTGGTGTCCACCTTTACGGCAGGTCCTTAACCTTCCCATCCATGGACAGACCCCAAGGCCTGTGTTCGCATCTGCAAAGGTACAGTTTTCTGGGAATAGGAGCCATAGTTTTTGCCAGACTTTCAAAAGGGTTTGGGACCCAGATAAGATTAAGAACTGCCCCCTGCTTAAAGAATATACTATGTACTTGGGGGAAAAAACCACACTTGTGGCCAAAGGTCACAAATTGGCTGCCCACAGCTGAGCTTTACCTGCAGACATGTTTGAAGAGCATACCCACTGTTTACAAAATTTTGAATTTGAATGCCTCTGGGCCCAAGTCACTCAGCACGCCCCATGGTCCATAAAGAGCCATTTCACCTATTTGCTCTCTGTAGGCATCTGAATTGAGCACTACCCAACTGCCTTTAGAGTAGGTACATCAGCCGGGAAGCATGGTTGGGAAGAATCTCTAGGAATCAGAAATTTTTTTTTTTTTTTTGGTACATCATACGTTTATTACCAACAACCCTCTCAACTCCAAAACAGCACAGGGATTAAAAATAAAAATACATCGCACTTCTCATTAAAGCATTACTAGTAACTTTCACTAAAAATGTACAAAATTTGTTAAAAATTTACCAAGACTTCAAATGATTTGATTATGGATATTTATAATACATACATTTTAAACTATATTAACTGATACAGTGGAATACAATTTGAAAAAAAATGAGTCAGCAAATGGTTTCCAGAAACACCCCTGGGCCATAGATTAGGGCATAAACTAAGGTTTCCAACACCTTGGCAGCCACTCCAAAGATGGGGTGAGTCACCTCAAGAAGTTCCCCATCAAGAGTAAATAAGCAGAGATAAGCACCTGATGGGGCTCCTGTTGAGAGGATTATTTAATTGGAGTGGAGTGGGACTACACTTAAAGCTGTACTTCCCATCGAATCTTAAGGGTCAATAAAGAAATCTATGAACATATTTGCCAAAGCAGACAGACACTTTCCATGGCACAAATATTAGCATTCATTAATATTTTAACACTGGTCCATCTCTAACAACAGCGTGGCACACACAGAATTAAGTATCGTCCCTCCATCTGTTTGCCTCTGTAAAAGCACTTAACAATAAATGAATGAAATATGGCCTGATGTTGAAATAGACTTTGGATTCAGGCATTTGCAATCTTGTTGCAATTTCTAGCAGAAAATATGTCACTACTGTTCTAAGAAATGAAAGCCTTGCCAGATCTCGGCTGTACAACGGAAAGGCACAGAAAAATCCTAAATTATGAATTATTGATGTTGCCACTGTGCCAATTACTACACACTGAAGTATAAATAAATATTAATACATGTGATCAGACACCACACTAAATTTGTTTGAAGAAAAAAATGAACAAATGAATAGCTGTGAATTTTTTTTCCTCTGGTATGGATTTGTTTTTTACCCCAATATCATCAGTCACTACTTCTAGGTTGATAATAGGCACTCCTGAATTTATTAAACCTGCCATTAGATCTCCCAGCAGATGCAGAATTGCAAGATGCCCTCCTTTGAAGGGGCTAACTATTAATAAACTGCTCAAGAAGGAGCAATGATCATTTTCTCCATTAAATGTTTTTGGGTGTCGAAGGAGCCAGCTGTGGGACTTGATGTATAAAGATTTTCATTTTATGTCATAAGAACTTTCACATTCCAGCTCAATGATGATAATATTTTAACTGGCACCTTTCACCTCGTTCTTGGTACGAATGAAATAAAATGCAAATCTGAAAAGGAATGGCTTATAGCAGGTGCTCACTCCTTTTATTCAGATGTGCTTCTGAAAATGGGAGGAACAAAGTAGGAAAGGTAGATCAATCATGTAGTTTATTAGCCCCTCCTGTGGTTGTAACTTAGAAGGAGAGCAATTCTCCCCACTGGAACAGGTCCCCCGCTGTTCTGGCGACCTGGGGCTTTGGCCTCAGGGCTCCTAGGGCAGGCTTCCTCCCTCCCTTTCACCAAGAGTTTGCTTTTCCATACCTGTTTTGAATAAGCAAAGCAATCAAGGGTGTCTTCCATGGTCATTAGCCATCTACTTTGTAGGGGTAAGAGTACCAGTCTCCTGGTCTTGGGCAGGCGATTCAAGCCTCCCCGCCCTTAGCAGGAGATCTGGGATCACCATATGCCTCTCAAATGTGCTCATGCAGGCCTGAGGCCACTAGTGAACCCTAAAGGATCCTACAAGTGGAAGGTAGTAGGGTCAGGACAAAACCATCAGGTGGGGTCTGTGGACCTCCAGGGTTCAGATGCCTGCACCCCCTCCAAACTACTTCATTTTGGGGATGTGTATGAATATGCTCATTTTATAGGGAACAAACCTGGAATTTTCAACCGATTGCCTGAGGGCTCCACGAAGCACAGAAGGTTAAGTATTTCTCCTTTAAGAGCATTTCCCCCATCTGGGATGTGAGGCCTGGGCACAGTCTGGCAGGCCCGGAACCTGACTCAGTTGGTTAGGGAATTGCCTGGAAGGGCATCTCCATAATGAAGCTTTGGGGCTTCCCTCAGTCCTGGAGGGCCCCCACCGCTGATAGCTCCCGTTACCCCCTTGCCCCTTGTATTAGGTCCAAAACACTTCTTGCCCCTTCTTCGGACCTTGGCCCTCATTCTTCCCCAAGGTGGCCACGCAGGGCTGAGACCCTGCCCTTGACCCTAGTACTCTGCCTGCGGACCCAAGCACGCCACTCCCACTTGTGCAAGTGCAAAACCCAAGACCCCTACCACCCCTTGGTACTTGCCCGGGCTCGGGTTGGGTCCCTCTGCCCTCACTCCATCACAGATCTCCGTCCCCGCGCCCTGCCGTCGCCCCACTTACCTGGGCCCAGGCACAGCAGCAGGAGCAGCGCCAGCGCGGTCAGGGCCAGGACGGTGGGCCGCGCGGAGGAGGCGGCCATGGCTGCAGCGGGAGGGCAGGAGGGAGACGCGCGCACCGCGAGCCGCCGCGCGAGAGGACTGGGCGAGGGGGGATAGGGGCGCAGGCAGGCCGGCGCTCCCTACATCCCAGCCGGGGCGGGACCGGCAGGCCGGGCGCCGAGCCAGAGGGCCGCGGGCCAAGCGGCCGCTCGGAGCGCCACCGAGCCCCGCGCCCCCTGCACCCCCCTCACCCCGACCGCCGCCCCTCGGCTCCAAGGCCACGGACGCGCGCGACGCCGGGGTCAGGGGAAGGGATGGGGAGATGGACTACCCGGGCCCAGCTCAGGTTTCTCTCCTGCCTTCCCCTCGGGCCGGCCTGGCTCGCGCACTGCTCGCTGTCCCCCCTTTCCCCTCCGCGCTAACGCCGCCCTTCCTCCCCATCCCGCTCGCTCCCGGGCGCGGGGCCCTGCTCCTGCCTTGGCTTCTCAAGTGGCCTTTGGAATTTCCTTCATTCCGGGCGCTGCGCTTAAAGATGCCTTTGGCGGTGCTGTGTTTTGTAAGATTTTGAAAGACTCCATAGTCTGGATTCGGAACTGCACCCCGCCCCCCAAACTACTCTGATAGAAAAAGCCTTTCAGAAACCAGGGACCTGGTGAAGTCCGTAGGTGTTCGCAGGCCAAATGGGCCCCTCTGTGCGCCCCGTAACGTGTGCACACTTAGAAGACACTAAAGGGAGGCCCGGTGAGACGGCAGAAGGGCCAGCGCCGAACCAGGCCTGCCCCAACACGGAGGACACAGGAACTGGGCACTGTGGGGTGGTGGAGGAAAACTAAGCCAAGTTGTCCCAACCGACCTCGAGCTGGTCACCTGCATTTACAAAATGGCCATGAAGCCACATTACCTTTAGGGGCCCTTCCTACCTAAGATCTGCTCTGAACTCAGCTAGATTGCTTTTCTTCAGCTGGTTTCTCGCTCTTTATACCTTCCCGTGGTCAGTGTTTACCATTCTGCCATAGGATTCGCTCTCCCTGTGATGCAGTTGGCTTTCCCCAGCAAGCAGTGAGAAAGGAGCACCTTCATTCTGAGCTCCGGGAGGCAGATGGTGGCCGAGGGAAGAGAAAGTGTGAAGTGTGTCACAGAATCACAAGGACCTATGCCAGAGAGAGCCTGAAAGGGAGGGTCACACACCTAACGACTGTAGGACCAGAGGAATCAGGGAGAAGGAGAAAATCACAGTAACAAAGGTGATGGATTTACTTTAGCCCAGGGACGAGGCATTTATTAGCAGGAAGAAAACCAAAGCAAATACAAAGCCAGTGTTCTGTTTGGATTTGTTAGGACATATATTAGAGATGTTAATTATCTTGTGGCCATCATCCCCTCCACGCTCCAAATCCCCAACGGGATTTGCTTCTAATATAACATTTAACTTCTCCTCTCATAACTAGGGTCTGATCAGAAATGAATTCATGTAGCCATAGGAAGGACAGTCAGTGGCCACGTCCCTGGACAATTTCCTTTTTCTGTCTTTTGGATGCAGACCTACATTTCCTCCCCTCACCCATCCCTTCCCGTTTTCAGATGAAAATGCAGAGCAGTGATTTTATTTTCTCTTAATTCAAAGATTCCAAGAGGGAAAAAAGGTCTGCTTTAATCAGCTTATACAGTGGTAGCATTTGAAGACAAAGCGAATATTGAATCCTAATATTTTATGAGCCTGTATTAAAAAAAAAAAGAACTTTGATTTAAAAACAAACACTGATGTAGAATTGGTAAGACAGATCAAAGATCCTATAGAAAATTATTTTAAAATAATTGCCATAGGCGGGAAGAACATTTCCTGAGATCAGGCTCTGATTCCTTTCCCCAGGGAGCTCATTCATGTGCCACCTCCAGACTGCTCCAGCCAACATCCCAGGGCACCGGGGAACAGCAGCATCTTTCACAGGGAGGGGGGTGGTGAGAAGACATTGCCAGAAAAGTACACGGAAGCTCAGTTTACACCTTCTAACCAAGCAGATACACATGAGCATGTTTATTTGCAAAACAAGAATGGTTTCCAGAAGATTTTATGGTTCCCGGATAAGTGGGACATTACACATCCCAAATTATGACCAATTTCTCCATCTCTGCCAATCAAAGAGATAGCCTCTTTGGGTAAAATGTGTATTGAAATATAACATAATCCAGAAAAGTGTGGAGATCAGCTATATGATATCATGATCAGGAAACAACTTTATCAACCTGCCAGGGGCCCCTCCCCATCACCCTCCACCCCATAGGTAATGTGCCGTGATAGTTTAGTTTGAAGCAATCGTCTTTAAGAAACATTTTAGGGGGCGCCTGGGTGGCTCAGTTGGTTAGGTGCCCAACTCTTGATTTTCGGTTGGGTTATGGTCTCCGGGTCATGGGATCCAGCCCCTTGTCGGGCTACATGCTCAGTGGTCAGTCTGCTTGAGGGTTCTCTCTCTCATTCTCCTCTACCACTCCTCCCCCCTCGTGCTCTCTCTAAAAAAAACCAAAATTTCATTGATTTTATTTTCATTTCCTTAAAAAGAAAAAAAAACCCTCAAAATAAATACTTATTGTTAGCAACAGGAAGATATTAATAAAAAGAGCTATCAAAAGCATCAGATTCATGACTGTCAATCGAATCCAGTTAAATTCTGTTCAGTCCTGTCTCAGTGTGTATTTCTCAAAATGCTCACTGCGCATCCTTTGCCTCGACCATGTTCCAGAGGGAAGTGTCTTCGGCTCCAATATTCTTGTTTGCCTTCCACACTGGTAGGAACATCTTATCAGCACTGATAAAACCGCACACAGCTCTAGCAGCTACCCATCCCACTGAGTCCTTTGTTCACGTTCCCTCATGCCTGGTCCAGGGTTACTCGGGTCCTGCTTGGTGGGATTTCTGCGTCTCTCCCCCGCAAACTTTGGGTAGTTCAGCTGTGAAGGGGGGCTGGCTGGGAAGGATTGGGCCCCAGTGGCCGTTACTTCAGCTTCTTCATTTAGAAGTTCCCAGGGGTGATGGAAGTCTCCATGTTCCCCACGAGGTAAAGCGCCCCTTTCATAAACAGTGTTTGGTGGCAAGGAGCCACTGACTCTGCCTTCCTCCGGGGCTGCTAACCTCGGGTGCTTTGGCTGGAGACACGAAGTCAGTTCTTGATACCAAAGTTCCTTTCCACTTGTTTATTCGGCAGTATATATGAATACTAACTACATACGAGACACTGTGAAAAGTCCTTTTCTCCCTGTTTACTTAAATTTGTCATCCCGTTCAAGTGCGTGGCTGGTCCCATTCTTTATTCCAGTGTTTCTCAAGCTAGGTCGAAGAATCCCAAGGTGCCTGTTAATGCACATTCCTGGGTCAGATCCCCGGGAGTTCTGATCCAGTCCGTGTTGGGTGGGCCCAGGGGTCTGCATGTGTTGTAAGAAGTGGCTCTTCGGGAGTGCTGTTGGCCACGGTGCTCTTGAGTACGTTCTGAGATGCTCAGCTCACTGGGCTCTCGGCGAAACTCGCTTGTTTCCCTCAGTCTGTGCCCTGCCCCCCAGTAGCGTACATTTACCAGAGCAGCCCCAGGGGCTTATTTTCTGCTATTTGGCACAGCAGGGAAGAACACAGGCTTTTGGGTTCCAGTTCTTTTTGTGGTGTGTACTAACCATGCACATAAATCACATGTCCTCTGTGATTCTGTGGAATTCGAGAAATATTATCTAGCATGTTGACACCAGAAAGTCACAGGTACAGAGCCTGAGAAATGTTAGAAAGGCTACCTTTACTAGAACTTCCCTGTGACCCCTCCGCTCAGGGTCTCTGTGTGTTCTCTCCTCGCCCTGCAGCCTGGGCCCGGGGCTCAAGGACCCTCCTTAGGGATGGGTCCCCATCTCCCCTACACCTCATTATTGTACGTTATCAGACTGGCCTCAAACAGAGCCCTACTGTGGCACCCTCCACCTCAAAATGCCGCCCTGACCAACTTCCTCCCTCTCTTTCTTCTAGTTCACAAGAAATAAGGTTCTACTAGAGCATGCTGAGTCACTTGGTGAGGGTACCAGGAGCCCAGAACAAAACAGCACAGGAAAGAGGGTAGTGTCTGCCACGCCACTGCTGTTTATTACAAGAGCCTTAAAGAAAAATCAACCGAATGCAGCGTGGGACCCAGCTTGACTCTGGAGGAAGAACACAGTATGGGAAATTTGATGAGAGATTTGATTATGGAATGGGTGTCTTATTAAGACTGTTACTTTGTTAGGCATGAAAATGGTTTTATAGTTACTTTTTAAAGTCCTTACATGTTAGAGCTGCCTACTGGAATATTTATGGATAAAATGATCTGATGTATGGGATTTGCCTAAAAATATTTCAGGAAAAAAGACTGGCAAACATTGATAATCCTTTTGCTAGGAAACCCCTTAGACATGGCTTGAACTGCAGTGGTGATGTCAACAGAGGATCAAGATACTATTTTCTGTGTATATTAATAAATTTCCATAATCAAAAGTTTAAAAAACATAGAATCTTAGTGGCACCCTATTGATTATAGAATATATAACACAACACATAACCTTCAGACTCTATTTAGCCTTAAAATATGGATAATAGTTATTTTTGTCCCTTATATTTTCTCTAAGTTTTCTGATTTCCCCAAAACTCAAATTCTTGAGTAGATTCTCTTCACCTTCACACCTTCATGGCTTTGCCTACAACATTCCCATTCTCTGGGATGCCATCAGGCCCTCATCTGTGCTAATCAAAACCCTTCTGTGCTGGTCACCTGTCCCTGCAGGGCTCAGCTGGGTGGTTCTTCTGCTTCATACTATGTTGATGGAGCTCACCCGACAGTGCTCAGTTGGCAGATGGGCTGCTCTGGAAGGTTCTGGAGAGCTGTGCTCACGGGTCTGGCACCTTAGTGGGGTTCTCTGCTTAGTGGGGGTGACTTGGCTTAGATAGTCATCTGAAGTGCTTCCATGTGGCTTCTGTGCTGGTCTCTCCAGCATGAGGATCTCAGGATGGTTCCTACAGGGAGACCCATGGTTCCCAGAGAGACTATTCCAAGATCAGTTGTTCCAAACGACAAGAAGACGGACCTGCCAGTCTCTTAAGGTCTTGGCCTAGAAAGTGACATGAATGTGTGCCACCATCTTCTATGGATCGAAACAGTCACAGAACCCATCAGGTTTCAGGGGGAGGGACAAAGATGCCATTTCTCAATGGGAGAATGTCAAAGAATTTGTGACCATCTCTAACCCACCATACTCACCCACCCTTCAAGGCCAAGCCGAGATGCTACATCCTCCAAGAGGTCTCTCCTACTTCTTCCTTTTGGGCCAGGAGTATGTTTTCCTTTGAATTTCTGTAACCCTCAGGTCCCCCTGAATGTTTCCCCATTCCACCTTAAATTTATTTGTGTACTTTATTTTTCTTTTCTCCAATGGATTTTAAGCTTTTGAGCTCCTCAATCTGTTTGTTCTCATTTTTTATTGCCCTATAAAATCAAATACTCAATAAATATTTGATGAATGAATAAATGTTGCCTTCTAAAAGCAAATCTGCGGTCACACAGGTTGTGTATAAACAAGATCACCTCATATGTTTCTGTTTTTTATTTCAAGTGTGATATCAGAAAAATAGATGTTACACATAAGAAATCTCACAGCAGCCACCTGGTTATGGTAATAAGGGAAAATCATTGCAAAGAGACCCCTGCCAAATGCCATCCATAAACACTGTCTACACCTAGGGACTGGCAACTGGATGGTTAATTTTCATGCTCAGTGGTGGGTCTTCAAAACTCCTTTCCTGTTTATTAAGGATATTTCCATGATGGAATTGTAATAACATTTGCCATTTCAAATAACTGAAGCCAAAGGCAGGGAAAGTGGGAAAGTTTCCTTTCGATCTAAAAAAATACTGAGACGCACAAAGTCCTTATTATGCACAGTTCTGGCTCACTGAAGGGTTCTGTAGAAGCAGGGCTCCTGAATTTGTAAGCAGGGCTCCTGATGGGGTGCCTGGGACACCACAGGCAGATGTGGTCCTTAGCTCAGGTGAGTGTAAATCCTCCGCTCGGGAGCCTGGAGAGAGCCAAAGAGTCTTGAAAAAAAAAAGGTTATTTGTATCCCCATGTGACCTCTCTGAGATAGGTGATGTGATCAAAGCAGATTAACGTGTGGAATGAGGCCAGTTCTCCAATCTCTTCATGCCTGGAATATGCAGCATCTTAACCAAAAGATCCCGAAAGCTGGGGGAGACCACAGAGCCCCAGAGTAGCCTGGCACGGTGGGAGAGCAGCACAGCGACCCACAGTAGGACAACTCCCCGTGCGCTTTTCCCAAATTCCTTTTACCTGTGGGGCACAGGACTCCGGTGGGTTATTATACAAAGCCCAGAGCAGCCGCTCCACCACTGCACACAGAGTATGGGTTTTCTACGAGAAGGTCGTGGTTGCAGAGGTGACGGACAGCGGCCCTGGGCACCAGGACCAAAGCCAGAGGCCTGCTGCCGGAACTAGGTCTTCCGGCCCTGGGCGGTACTCTGGTCAGCTGGGAACCAGCAAGGCCAAGCCACCACCGGGCACTGGTGGGACAGGCAGAGGCCAAAGGTACCGACAGGCACCACCAGCATCTAAGTGATCTCTGGCTTTATAAATGACTCAAAGCAGTCCCCTCGGCTTTTGACAAACATCTCGAATCCCAAAGACGTGGGACAGGGATCGTGTTGTGCTCCTGCTTGGGGCGTCGCTGATAGAACCCTACTGAATTCTATTCGGGGCCAAATAATTAGAGCTCCAACAGTTAAGTACAAGCAACACCCACAGGATCCAATCCACAGAACTCCCCTGATTATTGTTGCTCTTATTCTTCATTTCCTTTTCCTTTCAGTGGTGTTTCATTTTGTCATCTATGTATGTTGTTAATGACTGAGCGCAGAATTTTAAGATAGCCTTGAACATGCGGAGCCAGAGAGAAGATGTTCAAGATGTTAGCCCCATGTCAGCATCAGAGATTCGTACCTTCTGTGAAGGCACTGTATCTCCAAGAGCTCTGCAAAATAAAAATATGATACAGCAGTGTGAATAAGGAGCCTCCGTTCATTGAGGGGGGAAAGCAGTGATGCCAACCTCCCCTCCAAGCCTGTTATCCATCCCCAACAGCATCGGCAACTATGGGGACAAGGGGCTGCCCGGGGAATGCAAAGCCTCTAGTTTAGAGGCCACTTGATGAGTCCCAAGTGGGCCCACTCCAGCCCCTGGGGGGTGGGCAGGAACAAACCTCCCTTTCCCAGATAGGGAAGCCGAGGCCAGAGGTTGTGACTTGCCCACGGGCCCCTGGGTGGTTCTCACCAGCGTTGGAAATTTCCTGACTCAGTCCGCGCTCCTCCATTTCTTGGGTCCATCTGCATTCTGGGCTCGCCCACAGTGCTGGGCGCTGGGCGTGGGAAGGTGTGAGCCCATTCTGACCCTCAGGGGGCTCGGGGTCTAGTCGGGGAAGCAGCAGGTAGACACGTATGTCCCAGGAGCCGCAAACTGCCCTTGGATTTTGCCGGCTGCTTGAAAGCTACCAGGGAACTGGCCTTTTTAAGGACCCCAGCTAATCCAGATTTATCTTATTAGAAGTAAGAGTGATAAAGGCTGCTATGAGTGATTGAGGGTCTCTAAAGCACCTTCACGTGGAGGACATTATCTCGAACCCATGGTTCGGGGGTGAGCTTCCTCCTCTCTGCCAAACACGCCCCTTCATCTAAAGATTCTGCTCAAGAGCCTTGTCTCACCCAAGAGATTTACACAGGAAATTTCCTTTTCCCTTTGATGTTTATATCCTCTTAGCATATTCGTTTGAAAGAGTTTAGGGATTTGCTTCGTGAGCTTTAGTCTTGGCTCTATTTTTTCCGCTATGTATATGTGTTGCAGGGAGGGTGTGTGTGTTGGGGGGGGGGTGCTGTGTATTTTTAAATCATTTTCACCCTGCATTTGTCAGACCCCTCCAGGCTTTGGATATACACTCCTGACTCATTGTTGACTCCCCAACCAGTGAACCTCACCCTTGGAGAGCCGCGTGAGGCTGCAGGAAGGGGTGGGGTAGCCTAGCTTGCTGGAGTGGCTCCGGGTGGAGGGGTGGAGGGGTGGAGGGGTTTGTCATAGGAGGTGGCTCCCAGCAGCCCTTTCCATTAGTCCTGTCTCTCCTTTGAGGGTCCTGGAGGTAGGGGAGCTCCTGCACCCCTGCGGGGGCGAGAACAGTCACAGGCCACAGCCCTGTGGTGGCCACCGAGACCATTGGGTGACCCTGTTATCTTTCTCTCTGCCCTCATGGGCCTTGGGCACCAGTCCCTGGAAACGCAGCCCCAGGGCCCAAGCAGTAAAGAATTTCTCAGGGCCCCACTGACTCTCATGCAATCGTGCGAGTTACTCAAATGTAACTTACCAACTTTTCCCAATTGCCCCCCACCCTGAAAATCAAGTCTGAGAACATCTACATTCTCTAATGACTTTATTGAGTTGTCATTAAAGTACAAGAGACTAAACTGCACATATTTAAAGTGTGTAATTCGAAGAGTTTTGACAAATGTACGCAGCTGCGTAACCACCACCTAATCATGACAGAATATTCCAACACTCCAAAAACATTCCCTCGTGCCCCTTTGCAGGCATTCCCTTCTCCTGCCCTCTGGCTTCTGGCAACCACTGACCTACTTTCTACCGCTGTGGATTTGCCTTTTCTAGAATTCCATATGAAGGGAACCACACGGTGCTCACTCTTGAGACTGGTTTCTCTCACTTAGCATGCCGTTTTTTAATTCACCCGGGTCATTGCATGCATCGGTAGTGTGTTCCTTTTTATTGTTGGGTTTTATGAAGATTCCATTGTGTGGCTATGACGTAATTTATTTATCTAGTCACCAGCAGATAAATACCTGTGTTGTTCCCATTTTTTGGCCATTAAAACAAAGCTGCTGTGAACATTCCCGTGCACTTCTTGGTGTGGACACATTTTCGTTTCTCTTGGGTAAATCCCTGGCAGGCAATGGCTGGGCCATATGGGAGTGTGTGTCTAGCTCCATGTTTTAACCTCCATAGTAATCCTGATGGCGTGTGAGGCCATCGGTTTGTTCATCAGATGGGAATAGGGGATAGTGAAAAACCAGTAAGTCCCTGTCTTTAGGGGGCTTACAGTTTGGAGGGAGGACCTTTCTCAGAAATTCATGTCAAGTTCTGGCAGCCAAGTGAGTGGGCTTCGTGGGCTCTGGTAGGCCATGTCACGAAGCCTGTTCAGGGCAGCAGGCCAACCTGCAGTCCTCTGCGTGAATGCTTCAGATGTTAGGGATTCCCCACTCCATGGAGAAGCCATTCCCATTCTAGAGAACCTTCAATCTTTAGAAAGTTCTTCCCTAGTTGGGCTATTGTCCATTCTCTCTTATCCCAGGGCTTTCTGGGGGAAGACTCCCCTACACCCAACCGCACCCCATGAACCCACCAAACTCTTCTTAGCTCTGTCATTTACATCAGACGCTCTCTTCCTCTGCCATGTTCTTGCGTCGCTGACCCTCACGAGGCCATGTTTATGCTGTCGTCCAGGAGGACATTCTTGCTTCCCATTCTCTGTGGCATTCCCAGCTTACCTCCGGGGATTTTCCTCTGAAGATTACCGGGAACTGCCTCCAGGAGGTCACTGCTTTCCCTCCAGGGTTGTTGTCAGACTGAACTGAAAGCCCTGTTCACAGAATCCCTGTGTCTCTGGGGCAGCACCTGTCCCCACCCTCTACGAAAGTTCCATTCCAAACCACTAACCCCCGCTATTTAGTTGGTGACTATGGTTCATACAGCCAAACCTTGCTGCTTCACTGCTGTCTACTTGACTGCAAGCCTTGGACGGAAAGATAAGCATAACAAACTCTGTATTTCAAGGACTCACCATCTTCTAAATCCCCCTTCACTAGAAGCTTCCCCACATGCCCTTGCTCCTGCCCTGAGTGGCCAAGGCAGGTACCTTCTCCTCCCTCATTTTCTTCTCCCTTTCCACCATCTTCTCCTTCAATAGGATTAGATCTGATATTAGCAATATTGACATAAAAGCATAAAAGAATACATGAGTTTCAGTCTTCTTGGTTTTGATTGCTTTAGAAGGAAAGGGATACCACTGTTGCCAGTAGAACACCGTGGGCAGGTGAAATCATTTTCTGTGGGTTTTCTGAGTGTGACCAGCTGGGGAAGGCCGCAGACCCTGCCCCACTGGTGGGAGCTGCCTCTGCAGATGTTGGCTTTGCCGTGGTGCCCTTTCTGCCTTCCGTCGGAGCTAAGCTACAGAAAACCAGCTACCTGTCCTTCCCAACACTGTCTTTATGAGCACGTGTGCTTACTCTTGACGATCATGGCGGGCTCCGCTGACCTCCCTGCCCTTCACCAGCTGGCCCACGAGATGCCAGGCCTCACACTGTGCTGACTCATCTCTGGGATGGTCTGCCCGTTCCTGTACGCATGTGCCATCCCTCCCCTTAAATGGGGCCGGCCTTGACATGGTCGTGACTGACAGCAGGGATCAGCCCGCAGGTCAAATCCAGCCTGCTACTCTTTTCTCTAAATAAAGTTTTATTGGAACACAGCCGGGTTCTTTCATTTCTGGGTTGTCTCTGGCTGCTTTCACAGCACAATGGCAGAGATGAGTAGTTGTGGAGACTGTCTGGCCCTCAAAGCTAAAATCCTCACTTGCTGGTCCATTACGGAAAAAGTTTGCCAGCCCCGATCAGTAGGACCCAGTGCGAAGTGATGGTGGGAGACCTCCTAGCCCAGGCCTTCAGAGAATGGGCAGCTTCCCTTCTCTCTGGGAAGCCAGCTGCCATGGAAGAAGTCTGGGGCCCTGCCAGAGAAAGCCCACGTGCCTAGAGGCATTGTGGGTGTTCCTGCCCCTGCCAAGCAGCCCCCCGAAGGAAGCCCTGTACTGAGTCCAGGGGAGACCAGCAGCAGAGCCGCCCAGCTCAAGGCCATCGTGAGAAGTAATCGTGAGTTGTCTCCGGTGCCAAAACTGAGTTTGGTGGTTTGTTATGCAGTAATGAGGAGTCTGCAAAAAACCCCCCTGATAATCTGAGGGCCCTCGTAGAGCTCAGCAACGCCTCAGCTCCGGCCCGTGAGGGACATCTGGGGGGCAGAGCCCTGGGAAGGACGCACAGACGAGAAGGAAGGAGAGGCCGGAGAGGCTTGAGAAGACCTGTGCACAAAGGGAGTATAATTCAGCCAGGTGGACAGAACAGCCACAGGAGGGAACGTGCCACCGCACAAAGGAAGGACAGGTTCTGTGGAGGGGCCCAGAGCTTCTTGGTTTTGATTGCTTTAGAAGGAAAGGGATACCACTGTTGCCAGTAGAACACCGTGCCGGTGGGAGTGGGGGTGGCGGGGGAGGCCTCACACGACCACTTCTGGCCAAATGCAGAAGTCCATGACTTGGTCCGGATGGCGGTACTGGTTAAGTGTGTAAAACCACACAACACACATCATAGGCCCGTGTAGGTTTCAGGACACGATCAGTTTTGGCATAGGAACTACATGTTACCTTAGTAGCGATCTTACTATATTTTAAATTTATTTT
This sequence comes from Mirounga leonina, assembly GCF_011800145.1. Classification (NCBI taxonomy): domain Eukaryota; kingdom Metazoa; phylum Chordata; class Mammalia; order Carnivora; family Phocidae; genus Mirounga; species Mirounga leonina. The sequence goes on along the minus strand of NW_023270305.1, from coordinate 76,713,701 downwards.
TTGTGATAATGTGCAGTCTAGTGCAAAGCCATGAGAACTTCAGACCAAAGGAATGCAAGAAAATACAAGAGTCTCACAGCAAGTCCAACCGCAAATATAGCTCCTGCTGCTGCCTGGGGCATGGGGTGCTGGAAGCTTCCAGACTCACCTGGAAAGTTTTCAGTGACCAGCCCCACAAGACATGCTCCTAGGCCTTTGCCTGTCTGAGTGTGCCGGTCCCACAGCAGAGTGAAGGCTCCCATTATTTTATAGTGGCACTTTGTTAAGTCTGTCTTCATTCCAGTGTGCAGCCACCTGCTCACATTTCCGCCATGGACACTGGGGGCATAGCAGTTACTTATGATTTCCTGCACTTGATACTGATAGAACATTTTTTCCAAAAATTGACTTTAGTAAGCATTTAGAGAGTGCCCATGGGTGCAAGGTGCAGCTCTAACACAAGGTAGGGAATCTGGCATGAACAGGCCATGCTCCTGCTCTCAATAAATATACTGTCTAGTTTAATCATGTGTTTTACTAGGTCTTTGCTTTGGAGGATGGTGGGAAACCATACAATGAAGGCCACAAAATACTGTTTCTCTTTCCATGACTGGAGAAAATTGTAGGTGGGTTAGAGCATTACTTGCAGTTTTTTGTTTTAAATCCGGTAAATGATGACCATATCAGAGTGATATTGGGGCTGTGACCAACAAGACTAGGACAAATGCCCGCCTTACCCTATGTACTGAAGGGTGGTCCCATCTGCCCAGTGCTCGCTCACTAGTCTTCCCCCTTCTATGCACTTCTACCAAAAACTCCCTGCCCCTATTGAAGATACGTGCATCACCCCTCTTGCATTGCAGACCCCAGGAGTGGACAGCTAATCCAAGTCCCTTCCCTGGGATACTTGGATCTGTGTTGTGGATAGCATCACTCAATGTGGCCGAAGCTGTGCCGGGGGAAAGTTCAGGAACTGTTGGTAGCTGGGTCAGCTATCATGTGGAGGAAGCAGTTCGCAGACAGGGTGAAGAATGAAGTTGTGGAGGAAGGAGCCATGAGAGATGAATACCTGGATCCTTGTTGGACAGACTCCTCCAACATGACCTTCCTGAGCCTAAGAGATATCCCATGATCTATCCAGAAAGTCCCTGTCTTTGCTTTAGGACTTGGCCACTTAAGAACAAAAGGGGTCTGATACACCAACATTTCCACAGAGACAGGGTCCTTGTGATTCAACACCTAGTCTGAAACAGTATAAAAATAATAGAGACCATCCCACAGAGCATGCTCTGTTCTAGTTCACCTTTTTGTACTTGGGCCAAAACCGTTTTGCATTTCCTCTCTTACACCTGCAGAGGTTGGCATCTGGGAGGGTGCAGTTGCTTTGAATAGCAGACAGCCAGCTGGAATCTGACAAGGAAAAATAAGAGAATCCATTTCCATTAGTAGGAAGCAACAAGGCTCCTCATTGAATGGCTGGGACCCTTGTATAATTTTAGCATTAATGTATTCTATACACCTCAGGGGGGTGTCTTTCTGCCGGTTGCCCTCCCACCCCTCACATCCATGCAGACCTGTGTTGCTGAGCTCAAGGTCAGACTTGAATGCCATTAGCAGTTCTGTCTCTAAGATCCCATGTATAAGAAGCTCGTACTGATTATACAAGCATTTTGACCTCTCATATTAGTTGCTTTTTCTATGAAGCAAATCATATTTTGCACAGCGTGAAAATATACACTATAAGATATATACACTATAAGAATAAAAAAAAAAAGAAAATTCCTGAGGATAGATGCTTCTTTACAACCCCAAGCAGCTCAGTCACTCCTGCCTATGATATTGAGAGAGACTTAAAATAAATATCTTTAGCAGAGTTTCAGAGAAAAACACATTGACCAAAATGTGCTTTATTTAAGAAGAATCTGCTTCATTGCCATGGAAGTCTGATATCTAAATCAGCTGAATGTTTAGTTGGCCTAAGATTAATTGTCAAATATTTTGATGAAAAGGACTTTGATTAAGTATCACTGACCATAGATTTGAATGAAACCAGTCACTTATACAAAGTTAGATGCAAATATTTTTTTCTAGATCAGCTTTTGCTTTTTCATCACAATTCCTGATGATGGCAAAGATGTGAAGAGCCCACTAAAGAAGACTTTAGTCATTCATACTCTCTTGCTGCACATCCAATTATTACTGCCAAGGAGACAAAGCCTTTCACTGTCCCCCAAAACGTTAGACATTCAAATAGTTGGGGAATTATTTAAACATCAGTTATTAAAGCTATCCGGGCTATACTTACAGATAAACCCCTCCCCCCATCTTCCTGCCTGTAGAAATGGGGAATTTAAAGCTTATTAATTGATATAATCAACTCCATATCAAACAAGAGTGACGCAATCTTTAGATTGGTAACATAGTCACTTCCAGAACCATACTTTGAGGTTTCAAGTGTGGTATTGGCGTTACTACTCTCATTCACAGAAGTCACTTGTCTTTTGGTAAACTCTGTGGGTAATAGGATGAAAGAGGCATGGATGAAGAAGGGAATAGAGAAACTCCAGTGAAGAGCAGTCTCCAAAATTATTCCTTTACTTGTGCACCCCCACCCTCAACACCCATGCCTGAAACGCTGACTGGGAGTCATTTCCTTGGTTTTCTTGTGCACTGACCTTCTCTGTCCTAAGTAACTAGGTATTCAGGAGGGCCACACGGTAACAGCTACTCTCAGTTATTACTGTTTAAGATCAGTCTGGTTTTCTACAGGGAGATCATGTCTTGGAATAACTGGCATAGAGAATAGATCAGTGTTGCTGGCGAGGAGCTGGGAAAGAAAGGACGAGCCCAGGCGTAGGTAGAAGCTCTGTTGGGAGGGCTGAACGCCCTGGTTGAACTGGGGTGCTGATTCTGGTATCTGGAGGGTCAAGAAACAAGAACGTCGTGGGAGGAGGGCTTGAACACATGGGTGAGAGGGTGCCACATACTCTTCTCTTTTCTCTGGTAAGATGGTGCTGGAACCATTGGACTCATGATAAAGATCCATGAGTAAATAAATACAGCCAGCCCAAACCTTGTTGGCTTTAAACTACAGAAAGCACAATGGGACAAGGTAGTATTGGGAGCCAAAACACAAAACCAGAAAACTAACCCACCAAAAAAGCAAAATAACAACCAAAGCAGAAACTCAAAAGGAGGAAAATGTGGCACAGGAATATAATCAATAAATAAGCACTGGGTGGAAGGATGCATGTCATCAAAACCTCAGTTATGGAGTGAACCAAAACAGTATTCTGAATACTCTAAGCTTTGCTGCTGTGGGCAAGAGCCCAAATGTGGTGAGTGCGGAAAGGCAGGCTGCAGCCAAATACTTGTTATTACAGGGATTTAGTGTAGAAACTACAGTGCACTGCCACACAATTAAAATTCCATTACAAACAGACACGTACATATACACACACAAAAATGCCCAAAACAACAACAAAAGAACCTTAATGAGAGAACTTTTATGAGATGGAAATTAAAACCATTAAAGTTGTGTTGGAAAGTGGGCCCTACTTTTTACATAGAGATGTTTATTCCATTAGTGTTCTAGGGAGCTTAAAGCAATTACAATGCTCAAAAAAACACATTTATGTGTTTACACATCACAACAAACCACAAGAACTTAATGTCCCATGGGACTGTCACAGTGCTTTGCACAGGGTAGGACTTTAAATGTTTCTCTTTCTTTGGAATGAGACTGTCAGAGACTGCTCAAGCCATGGACCTTACATTAAAAAATGCTATAGGGGTGAGCACTGTGAATCGTGTAAGACTGTTGAATCATAGACCTGTACCTCTGAAACAAATAATACGTTATATGTTAAAAAAAAAAAGAAGATAGTAGGAAGGGAAAAATGAATGGGGGAAAATTAGAGGAGGAGAGGAACCATGAGAAACTATGGACTCTGAGAAAAAAACTGAGGGTTCTAGAGGGGAGGGGGGTGGGGGGATGGGTTAGCCTGGTGATGGGTATTAAAGAGGGCACGTATTGAATGGAGTACTGGGTGTTATACGCAACCAATAAATCATAGAATACTACAATAATAACTAATGATGTAATGTACAGTGATTAACATAACATAATAAAAAAGAAAAGAAAAGAAAAGAAAATGCTATAGGGAACTCCACCTCCAAGTATAATAAAGTAACTGGTACCAGACTTACACTTTTGCTGTAAGTAACTGGAAGACTGAACACAGTGTGGGAGACAATTGTTTTCAGACATTGAGCAACAACCAAAACAGGACTGTGATACCCAGCAGAAAGTAAGTAAATGAGGGAGCTCTATAAGCACCCTGTTTCTTTTTTATGGAGTCGTTTTTCAGACTGTAAAACAGAAAGGGGGGACCCAGACAGAGGACAGCAATCTCAATGACATGTGGACACAGTTTGGGGGTTGGTGAGAATGAAGTGGTTAGAATTTCCAGAGTAGAGTGCTAGAGAAGAAGGAGCTACAGGATGAAAGCACTTAAGACTCTGTATAGGGATCCCCTTGAGTCTTTTGCTGAATACTGAGTAAGCACATGGAAGGTGAACCTCCATGGGTGTTATAGGGAGCTACCAGGGAATGATAAGCCAAAAAACACCCAAATTTTGCACAGAGCTTAAAGGCATTTGTGTTCTGAACAATCAAAATAGGGAGAGTTTCACTGAGTACTAGGGGTCTCAATAGTGACCCCAGCTGGGTCATGCCAGGTAATAGGACTACATAAAGCCCTAGTATAAAGCTCACTAATTGTTACTGTTAGTCCACAGTAACAACACTAAAAACAAGCCTGTATTTGAGGATTCTTTTATTAAAATTATTTGCAAGTAACTTAACTGTTTGCCACAATAGAACTCAACACTCTTTAGAGGAAGACAACAAAATCCAGACAGGCTACAACACAGCATGGAATCAAAGTCACTGGAAAAAGAAAGAAACAGAAAAAATGTGACCTATAACCATGGGAAATAAAATCATCCAATAGAAACAGGGCCAGGAATGTCAGAAAAGATGATGGGATTGGCAAATGAGGAATTTTAAAAAGCTATGATAATTGAAAGGAAAACATGACCACAAAGAAGAGAGAGATGAAATATATATATAAAAAGATTCAAGTGAAATTTCAAGAGCCAAAAAATACAATAACTAAAATTTAAAAATTTCTGGATATACTTAACAGCAAAATAGACACTGGAAAAGAAAAGATCAATGATCCAGAGATCATAGCAATAAATACTACCCAAATTAAGTCACACACAGAGAAAAAAAAAAAACTGTAGAAAAATGAACATCAGTGAAGAGGGGCATAATATCAAGCAGCCTAATATATGTATAATCAGAGTCCCAGAAAGGGGAGTGGGGACTACAGAACAAATTTTCAAGGAATAATTATTAAAATTTTCCAAAGAAAATAGTATTAACCCACAAATCCAATAAACTCAAAAACCCTAAACAGACAGGACAGACACAAAGAAAGCCACACAAAGGCACATTATAATTAAAATTTTAAAAACAGCAATAAACTAGAAATCTTAAAAGCAAACAGAGGTAAAAAGTAGTATCACCTATAGGGTAATGATGATAAGGATTATCACTGACTTCTTTTAAGAAAGAATGCAAGCCAGGAAGAATGAAGCGGGGGAAATCGGAGGGGTAAATGAACCATGAGAGACGATGGACTCTGAAAAACAAACTGAGGGTTCTAGAGGGGAGGGGGGTGGGAGGATGGGTTGGCCTGGTGGTGGGTATTGAGGAGGGCACATTCTGCATGGAGCACTGGGTGTTATGCACAAACAATGAATCATGGAACACTTCATCTAAAACTAATGATGTAATGTATGGGGATTAACATAAGAATAAAAAAAAAAAGAAAGAATGCAAGCCAGAAAACAATATTATATCTTTAAAATGCAGAAAGAGAAAAACAATCAATCTAGAACCGAAATTCAGAGACAGTCTTTCAAAATGAAGGAGATTGGACTTCTTCAGACAAAAAACAAAACAAGCAAACAAACAAAAAACACACAAATCTGAGATAATTCATTGCCAGTAGACCTATACTTTAAGAAATATTAAAAGAATTTCTTTAGACTTATACCAAAATGATGCCAGATGGAAATTCAGATCATTAAAAAGGAATGGAACATACCAGAAATGGTAAGATATGGAAATAAGTGTGAGATTATTTTTCTCTCTCTTAAAATTTTTCCTCAAAAGAAAATTGACCCTTTAATATAAAAATGACAATACTGTGGGGTTTATAGCGTACTGTGGTAAAATGTTTGCGAGCCACAGCCAAACAGTGGGAGGGGAAAATGGAAATGTTTCGCGGAAAGTCTCACACTCTACGAAGTGGTGACCTGTGGAGTCAACACCATTCCAGTCAAAATCCCAGAAGACTTTTACATAGAAATTGACCAGCTGATTACAAAATTTATAGAGTAACCCAAATAATACAAAATAACCAAAACAATTTTGAAAAAGAAAGAAGTTGGATGACTATTGTATCTGAGTTCAGGAGGTATTACAAATCTACATAAACAAGACAGTGTGGTATTGGTGTTAAGAATAAACATACAGATCAATGGAATAGGATGCATGTATAAAGGTAAATCAACATAAATGTGTTGTATGTTGATTTTCAATGGGGGTGCCAAGATAAGTCAATGGGGGCAAATTTTTTCTTTTTTGACAAATGGTTCAAAGCCAGCCCGTTATAAGGGGAAAAAATCAATACAAATGTTCTCTCAAACTGGATAACAGTCCTAACTAAGGAGCAAAAATTGTGAAATTTTTAGGAAAAAAAAATTAAGTGGGAGAAGATCTTGAGAACCTTTGGATAGGGAAAAGATTTCACAGAGAGGAGCATTACCTATAAAAGAAGGATAAATTCGACTCTATTAAAATAAAAAATTTCTGTTCTTCGAAAGATATTAAGGTGATGAAAAAATTCTAAAGTTAAGAGCAAAAGGGATTGGATTAAAGACAGAACTGGTTGCCTGGGACAGGAAAATATAAATGCAATAGTTGGGAACACCAGTGGTGCTCCAGGATGAGGGTGGAAGTCAGGAGGAGGCCCAGGGAGGTTGGGTTGGGGTGCTGCCGTCCTAACAGCAAGGCTGGTCCACTCCGTTTTGTCAGCCTGAGATGTGATAGATTACATTAATTGATTTCCAAATGTCAAAGCTGTCTTGCCTGCTTTGGATAAATCCCATTTGGTTGTGGTGTGTAATTCTTTTCACACATTGTTGGATTCAATTTGCTAATATTTTGTTGAGGATTTTTATATCTATGTTTATGAGTAATACTGGTCTGTAGTTCTATTTTCTCGTGTTGTCGTTCCCTGATTTTGATAGTAGGGTAATGCTGGTCTCCTAGAATGAGTTAGGGAATATTCTTCTTCTTCTGTCCACTGAAAGATGAAAGGGTTTTCCTGATACAGTGTCATTCTACATAACTGAGTTCCCAAGATGGGGCTTGACATGTGATGGCACTAAGATATAGCTTGTTTAGTTTTGGCAAAATTCCCAATATGAGGTAATGTATTTGAAGGCAACCATCTGTTAGACTCCATTAAAGATCATCTTAGTCTGGCTATAGAATTCATTTGATAACCAGCAAGAAGGAGAGGATGAGGGGTTAGAAAAGAAGAATCAAGGAAAGGAGGGAGGGTAGGAGAAAGAATAAAAGAGGGAGGATGAAAGAACTGAAAATCTTGTATGTGCTTATACAAGGCATTTATGTATGTATGTATGTATGTATGTATGTATGTATGTATGTATGTATTTATAAGAGAGCGTGCACCCGATTAGAAAGAGGCCACAAAGAGAGGGAAAATCCTAAGCAGGCTCAGCACAGAGCCTGACTCGGGGCTTGGATCCCATGACCCTGAGATCATGACCTGAGCTGAAATCAAGACTCAGATGCTCAATCGACTGAGCCACTCAGGCGCCTCTGTACAAGGCATTTAAAAATACATGCCGTGATTTCGTTTCCACAATAACCACGTAAGTGTCTCAATTATCCAGGCTGACCAAGGCTGGAGCCCCACAGGTAGTGTGTGCATGGAGATTACCATCCGATCTTCCAACACCCAGCCTGTTACTTCGCACTGTTGCATAAATCATTGCGCTTTCAAATAGTTCAGTGCAAACTTTAAAATATTTTTGAACCTAGTCTGAATTACAGTAAGCCTTTCTGAGACTTTCCTGAGGCCTGGAAAGAAATGGTACAGGGAAGGAGAATGTGGATAGAAAGACATTAATAAATGAGGTTATTAAATCGTATTCCAATCTCTGTGAAGTCCCAGGAGGCTCCCCTCCCTCAGGCAAACTGCTGTCTTCCGAAAGGTCAGATTGCCACGGCTCTCTGCCCTTCTGGTGTCAGGGAAATGTCAGGATGCTCCTCTCATGGCAGTAAATCTTCACAGGGGTTGTTGCAGGGAGAACACCCAGGAAGGCTGGGGGCCACTTTGTGCCTCTCCAACAGTCACAAAACTTTCGCTAGTAGTTTGCACGAACCCAGGCGAGAGCTATTTCCGTTCTTTAATATCAGACAGCAAATGACATAGAAGCTCATCAAGGGGGTTGCCTGGGTGGCTGGGGCTGTTAAGCCTCCGACTCTTGATCTCAGCTCAGGTCTTGATCTCAGGGTCATGAGTTCGAACTCCCGCGTTGGGCTCTGTGCTGGGGATGGAGCCTACTAAAAAAGAAAGAAAGAAAAGCTTAGTGAGGGTTTCTGGGAAATCAGTGAGAATCAAGACAGAGTGTAAATTGCAGAAAGTACCTAACAGAATCCCCCCCATTCAGGGGCCCCCAAATGGTAAAACTGGAATAACAGATTTCACAGGATAGAGTCAGACTCCTGTTTATAATCTCCTTTAATACTTATTTGTGATTATTGTTGCCAGAACTACCTCTCATCATCTCACTGCCGCCTCACTTGATTTTTATACAACAGGGCTTATCCCGATTGCCCTCTGTTTTGTCTTTCCTTTTTAACCTCAAGTGACAACCTACTGAATTCACATGCTCGTGCTTCTTAAAGTGCCCACTATTCATGAATCTGCCCTCTATCTCTGTGTCCAAGGGACAGGCTATTTTAAGGTCAGCATCCTGCATCAAGCTTAGATGGCTGGGCCTCAGCATTACAAGATTCTGTGGCTGCCACAGCCTCAAGAATCACAAGGGTGAAAAAAGTAAAAAAGAATGCAATAAAGTTATTCCTCACAGTGTCAGGGTTGGGATTTTTTGAGTCAAGTATTTTAAAAAGAAAGAAGGTGGTCTTTCAGAGTAAAGAAGGTAGGACGGACTGTCATACAAGAGAGAACTTGTGTTTCAGCTGCCTCCATACGGCTACTTCTGTGTGTACACGTGACACATGACCTGCTTCGATGGACGGGGGTAGCCCTTGTCCCCTGTCCCCTGCTCGTCTACTCCCGGGGCAATGTTTATGGTCTACACTCACCAAATCCATCTTGTTCTTCAACTGCTGTCATTCCTACGAAACTAGTTCCCTAAGTGCTGTCCGAAGTTGTTTATCTGTGGTCAATACTGGTCCATACCAGAGGATATGTTTCCCAAGTGTATCCTTCAGAGATTGCTAATTCAGAGATCTAGCTTAATTTTTAAAGCTTTTTAAAGCTGTCGATTTAGTTTTTTTAAAAGTATTGGAATTTTTAAAAAATATTTATGTATTTATTTATTTGAGGGGGGCAGATGTAGGAGCAGAGGGAGAGGGAGAGAGAATCTCAAGCAGACTCCCTGCTGAGCACAGAGCCGGATGCAGGGCTGGATCTCACAACCCTGAGATCATGACCTGAGCCTAAATCAAGAGTCAGACAGTTATCTGACTAAGCCACTCAGGAGCCCCCCAAAGTATTGGAATTTGAGGGAAACCAATAATTAATAATACCCCTTCCCCTGTCTAGTTATGGAACCCAATGAGAGAGAGGCACAGAAGTCAGACATACGGAGATTAAAATATCACCCCCAATACAGATAAAGGCTAGGTTGGAGAAAGAGAGTAGAGATGGCAGCCAAAGAGCTTGCTAATACTGAACCCCTGAGTTGAATCTACCCACCCCATGTGGGCAGCACTGAATGCCACAAGCCTGCCTCACTTGGCTCTGAGTAAGTCTCCTTCCCTGCAGAGAAGGTAGGATGGACAAGAGATCAGGGGTATTGTTTTAGTAGAATTATCCCCACATGGAAACCAAGCTAGAAGTTCATAGTTGTATCATTTCAGTAAAAAAAAAAAAAAAAAATGGGAGTGGGGCTTACACATATTCATAGATGTGTACAGAGAAGTACACAATAAATAAGTTTGTTACTCAGTCTGGTAAACATAACTGTAGGAACTCTCAACTCTTCTAAGGTCAGATTTATAAAAACATTAATCATCTAGGAAATACCCTTAACCTTGGAAGTAATAAAAGGAAAGACCTTTGGGACAGTGGAAAACTGGAATGGGTACACATAAGGGCAAATGTGATGATGAAGGATTCACTAACCAAGTTAGAAGGCAAGGGCTGAGGATTTGGGCCATCTTGCTCTGGAAGGGTGGCGGGGGTGGGGGGTGGGGGTGGTAAATGGCCGCCTTCAGATCGGTGGAGGTATCTGAAAGACATCATTTTGCATGACTGCTGAGGTCAGAAGTGGGAGCAGTGGGTGCAGGTTATATTATAAGGACACAGATTTCAGGTAATTGTATGGAATGAGACCACTGGACAATTAGCAAGCTTCCTATTCCAGGAAAAGACAGAGCTGAGACTAGATGACCATTTTCAGGAATGCTACAGAAAGTACACTTGAGCCACATGGTTGGTGGGTGAGATTAGTCATTCTCAAACCTTTTGGTCTTGAGATCTCTTTACATTCTTAAAAATTATTGAGAGGCCCAAAGAGCCTTTGTGTATGTAGGTTATATCTATTAACATTTCCTAAATTTGAAATTAATTAAGACATAACATTAAAGTATTTAATTCATTTAAAACAATAAACCCACTACATGTTAGCATAAGCAATATTTATGAAGTATATTTATGGCATTATTTTACATTTTTGCAAATCTCTTTACTATATGGCTTAATGGGAGACCGGTGGATTCTCATGTCTTTTGCATTCCCTCAGTTGCAATATGTTGGTTTGGTTCAAGTGCATGAAAAAAATCCAGCCTTGACAGATGTGTAGTTGAAACAAGGAGGAGTATTTTAGATACGCCTTTTCAGATCATTGTGGACGTTCTTCTTTGTTATTACTCCAAAACTCAGAAGTAGTGGTTTCTCAAAGGTAAGCTGCAACGAGAAATCTCGCATCGTATCAATAAACTTTTCTTACTGTCACATTAAAAATGCACTGATCTATCCCGTCCTCTGATCTTTCACTCATTTATGATTTTTTAATAACATGCTTAATATTGTTATGAGAAAAGTGTTAACTTTGCAGATCCCCTGGAAGGGCTTTGGGATCTCCAGGTGTCCGCAGACCCCTCTTTGAGGATCGCTGCACTAGATAATCCTCCCAACTGTAAGTGCTATGATTCTATGAAAGAACTATCACAGCTCAAAGAACTCTCTCTGTAGGAGAGCATAGCTAACATCAGGTGTGTTGCAAGGAAGAGAAACCCACTTAAAGGAGTTCAAGTGAAAAAAAAAATTGCCTAAGCTTTCCTCTGGGCAATCTTCTCCGAAATTCCGGGACAGGAAATGTAGTCATGCTACCCCTGGGCTGGACTTGAACATTGACGGTTGAAGCTGGTCCTCCTTGCCTGCAGTCACGTGGTTTCTCTTCTCCACCCAGGTCTGCCCGTTCTCCTGCATCTTCCAAGGCCCCACCTTCTAGGCATGGTGATGTCTTCCCTGCTCCTCCACAGCCCTGGTGTGGTGCCTTCGATTTACCCAGGAGCTGACGCCAGCTCTAATTCCATGAGACCTTTCAGTTCAAGAGCCGTCAGATTCCCGATTCCAAACTCCCACGTGCAAGGGAGAACCTGACTGGCTCAGCCTGATTTAGGACTGGGTCAGGTGGCAACCCCTGCGCCCGATAGCTCTGGCCAGGGTGCACTCGGTTACCAGGTACAAACATGGCCCCAAACAGGCAACGCAAAATGCGTCTCTTCTATTAGAACTTGGAATTGTATAAAATTAAAAAAGATCAAAATGTAAGAACACAATCGGAGACAGCAATAAGGGACATACTAGAGCAATGAAAGAAGACAGCGAAAACCTGACCGTGTTCAGCATGGCAGTTTGGTGTTATTTGATATTTAGTGGTAGTAATAGTACTAATTGGTGTTTACTGAGGGTGTATCGTGGCAGTCCTTAAGCAAAGCACTTGGAATGTTTTCCTCATTAAAATTAAAAAAACAAACCAACCAAACAAACCAAAAGAAAAACCCCTAAATATTAGGGACTCTATTTTTAATCCCTGATTTCGCATAACGGTTAGGAGTATGGGCCTTGGAGACAAAGATTGGATGAGGCGTAAGAGGAAAAGTCTCTGCTTGTTATGAGAAAAGGAGTTTGATGCGGTGGATCAGAGCACCACCCAGATGTGTTGGGGTTCAAATCCCAGCTCTGCCAAGTTTTTTAAAGACTCTGTGCCTCTGTTTCCTTGTCTGCAAAACGAGATCCTCACAGGGTTGGTTGTTAGGGGATCACATGAAGGGATAGATATGAAGTCTAGGACACAAAGCTGTGTGCAGGTAGTGAGAATTATCATGTGGGCAGAGCCTGTCGTGATGGGAGCACTGCTAGGACCGCACCTCCAGGACACGACAGGTCTGTATTCAACCCCCAACCCCCGGAGCCAGAATATTACACACCCTCTACTCTCACACTCCCCCCACCCCTCATGGAGGAGTACCTGTCCTTGCCATCCATGACACAACTATTTCAAATGGCTGGTCCTGCCCAAGTGCCTGGCCTATGGAGACTACCCTGCTTGTTCTGTCACAAGCTATCCCCACTCGAGGGCCCCTTGAATTCGGGAGAGTGGGACACACAACTACCGGCTGGTGGGGGAAAGTGTTTGAAACCCCTGAGCTTGATCAATAGGCTTGAACGGTGAAATCTTCTGAAAGGCCATTTTCGTCCAGCATTCTGCTTCCATCCCAACACCATTCCTAAAGGTCTTCAAATCATGCTATGGGCCCTGGCTGCGAGAGGGGTGGCCGCAGTGTCGGACAGCCCAGCTCCCTGGGGACAAGGATTGCAAGCAGATGTCTGGACACTTTCTGAGCAGCAATGATTGAATGAGCAGCCAAAGGATGGAGGGAGGACAACAGCCTAGGGGAAGGGAGCACCAAGAGTCATTCCTTGCAGGTGATGAGCAGAAGGTAGATGTTATTCTCCATGAAGGAGATTAACTGTGGGGATGTGCTAAACCAGAAGAGGGGAGAGCTTGAGAAAAGAGGAGACAGAACCCTGGACTCGGCGTCTGAACGTCTAGGTGTGAGTACTGGGTCTCCTACCTACTAGTAACGGGGCAGTGGCCACAGCTGCTTTGTTGTCTATAAAATGGGATCCTTGGTAACATCGTCCTTTCTTACTTGCTCACACGGCTGTGGAGAAAGAGTTTTAGGAAAACTCCATATGTGATTTCTGATTCCTCCTGTGGCTTCTTGCTCCTTGTGCAGTGTGTGTGTTGTGTGTGTGTATGTGTGTGTGAGAGAGAGAGACAGAGACAGAGAGAGAAAGGCCGAGAGATTATTTCCTATGGCTGCTATAACAAATTACTACAAACTCGGTGGTTTAATTCAAGCCACATTTATTTTCTTACTGTTCCGGAGGCCAGACGTTGAAATTAGTTTCACTGGTTCAAAATCAAAGTGTGGGCAGGGCCAGGCTCCCCTACCCAGACTCTAGGGGAGAATCCATTTCCTTGCCTTTTGTAGATTCGAGAGCTGCAGTCCATGAATTCCTTGGCTCATGGTTCAAGTCTCTGTCTTCTAACTCAGCAACACAGGATCTTGCCTCTGCTGTTGAAACTCCTGATCCTCTTCTGTGTCAAACGTCCCCAAGTCCCCTTCCCCAGGACCCTTGCAATTACACTGAGCCCGCCCAGAGAATCCAGGACAAGCTCCCATCTCCTTATCCCTCACTGAATCACATCTGCAGAGTCTTTTTTGCCAAATAAGAGAGTACTGACGGGATCCAGAGATCAGGACATGACCATCTTTGGGGACCGTGGTTCATCGGCAGTGCCACATATACACGAAGAGATGCAGGGAGTGAGGGAGGAGCCCGTGCGGAGAGGGGGAGGGAACAGGCTATATTTCAAAGCAAATCCAACCTGATGGCCCTCAATAGTCACTCTGTGGGTAGGTGGAGGGTAAGCAGGATGGCAGTGGGCTGACCATCATACACTTGGGTCTGAACTTTAGATCGGTGATTCTCCAAGTGTGGGCCCAAGACCAGCAACATCAGCATCCCTTGGGAACTTAATAGAAATGCAAAATTTGGGATTTTTAAAAATTATTATTTTATTTCATTTTAATTCTAGTGTAGTTAACATAGAGTGTAATATTAGTTTCAGGTGTACAATATAGTGATTCAACACTTCCATACATCACCAGGCGCTCATCACAACTGCACTCCTTAATCCCCAACACCTATTTCACCCACCCCCCATCCCCCTCCGCTCTGGTAACCATCAGTTTGTTCTGTATAGCTAAGAGTTTGTTTCTTGTTTTCTTTCTCTCTCTCTTTTTTCCTTTGCTCTTTGTTTTGTTTCTTGAATTCCACCTATGAGTGAAATCATATGGTATTTGTCTTCCTCTGACTGACCTATATCACTTAGCATTATACTCTCTAGCTCCATCTATGTCCTTGCAAATGGCAAGCTTTCATTCTTTCTTATGGCTGAGTAATATTCCATGGTATATACAGCACATCTCCCTTATCCATTCATCAGTCAATGGACTTGGGTTACTTTTGTAACGTGGCCATTGTAAAATGCTGTTGTAAACATAGGGGCGCACGTATCCTTAGCAGGAGGAAGGCGGGTTTTCTCCTGGCCCAGCGCAAGCGCAGCCTGTATAAAGTGTCATAGCTCAGCCAATAATAAGCCCTTGTCCCCCCAAACACCTACTTTTCTCCAATGAGCTTTTATTTTTTTCTCTGCTCATCACTTCCTTGCCCTACCCTTGTCGTTATAAAAGCTTTCCATTTTGTGTAACTCCGTGGAGTATCCTTGCTAGATGAGATGTTGCCCTATTCATGAATCGTTTGATAAAGCCAATTAGATCTTCAAATTTACTCAGTTGAATTTGGTTTTTAATATGTGCAATCAGGGCGCCTGGGTGGCTCAGTCGGTTAAGCGACTGCCTTCGGCTCAGGTCATGATCCTGGAGTCCCTGGATGGAGTCCCGCGTCGGGCTCCCTGCTCGGCAGGGAGTCTGCTTCTCCCTCTGACCCTCTTCCCTCTCGTGCTCTCTGTCTCTCATTCTCTCTCTCAAATAAATAAATAAAATCTTTAAAACGAAATATGTGCAATCAAATTTTGGAGCCACTCAGGGCACGTGACCGCCATCCCACAATTTGGCCTTCCCGGGAAGAACTGGGAGTCCCTAAGTCACTGGTTCTCAAACTTAAGCCAGTGTCAGAATCACTGGGAGGTCTTGTTAAAACACAGATCCCTGGGCCCCACACGGAGTTGCTGACTCAGCAGGTCTGGGGTGGGACCTGAGAATGTACATTTCTTTTTTTTTTTTTTAAAGATTTTATTTATTTATTTGAGAGAGAGAATGAGGGAGAGAGAGAGCATGAGAGGGAGGAGGGTCAGAGGGAGAAGCAAACTCCCTGCAGAGCAGGGAGCCCGATGCGGGACTCGATCCCGGGACTCCAGGATCATGACCTGAGCCGAAGGCAGTCACCCAACCGACTGAGCCACCCAGGCGCCCGAGAATGTACATTTCTAATAAGTTCCCTGGCAGTGGTGATGCTTCTGGTCCAGGGACCCCATTCAGAGAATCACTGCACTAATGTATAATTTTAATGTCAAAAGCTCACCCAAATATGTTTTCCACTCCAAGTTAAGAACCATAGAGTCTAAAGGCATTAGAAATTAATTTATTAGATTCTTTTCCCTGTTTTTTGTTTTGTTTTGTTTTTTTAGGGTAAATGCCATTGGAATTTAGCTATTGACATTGTGATGCTTATGTTTTCAAGAGGATGTAAGAAATATTGTAGAAATGGAGTTTAAGAGGTCAGTAAAAGGAGGAGGACAGTAAAAACAGGTAGGATGGGGAAAGAAAACCAAAAATGACACTAACTTGCTCATAAATTTGCCAACTGACTATGATGTCTGTGTGTGTGTATGTGTGTGTGTGTGTGTGAGAGAGAGAGAGAGAGAGAGAGAGAAGCAATAGCACTGATACAGAATGATGCTCTTAACTTAGTGAATAATCCTCCAATATTCAGAGACAACTTTCAGGTTCTAATTAAGGGATAGTTTTTGGTTTGGGTCAACAATTTAAAACAATATCTGCCCAGACATCATCCTGGGGTCCCATCTATCCCTTTGATGTCTAGGTCTCCTCATCTTGAAACTGTCCATCCCAGGCCTAGCTAATTAATCCAATGACTTCCTGAAGGTTCTTCTTCATCTCCAGGGAGCTTCAGTCACTGGAGACCCTTAAATGGCTTAAAAGCTTGGACTTCCCTCATTTTTCTTCATCCCAACATGAAAATCAGCCCTTCCACCAATTTTCTATTAAAAATTTAAATTTTTAATAAATATAATAAAATAAATAAATAATAAAAAAATAATAAAATAAATAAACTTCCTTGCCCCCACCAGAGTTTCATGACTAAGGAGAATTTGCTGAAGGCTCAGGGGCCAAGAAGTTTCTTGTGCCTCAGCACGATTTTCTTGCTGCCGTCCATCTGACTCGCCAGCCTCGTCTCTCCCACTTCTTGCTTCAGTCCCTCTCACGGACAGAGTATGTCCTTGTACAAAGCACATCCTCCCCTTACCTCACACCTAGGGATGGGGGTTCACCTGTGCCGTTTGCAGCATGGAGCTCACCCTTGGTTCCGAAACATCAAAAGTATCATCGAATCATCACTTTCGAACAGGATGTGAGATTTCTGATGAAATTTTAGAGGAATTCTGGTGAACAAAAATTTTCTTTACCTCATTATAAGTATTAGCCAAATTCATCCATTCTATTTTTTTTTTTTTAGAGATTTTTATTTATTTATTTGACAGAGAGAGAGAGAGAGAGACAGCGAGAGAGGGAACACAAGTGGGGGGAGTGGCAGAGGGAGAAGCCCGCGGAGCGGGGAGCCCCATGCAGGGCTTGATCCCAGGACCCTGGGATCATGACCTGAGCTGAAGGCAGACGCTTAACAATTGAGCTACCCAGGCGCCCCATCATCCATTCTATTTTTAATAGACTTTGCATTTTAAGATAATTTTAGAGTTTCTAGTAAGTTGGAAAGCTAATACAGAGAGTTGCCATATACCTCACACCCAGTTTCCCTATCATTAGCATCTTACACTACTGTGGTACATTGGTCATGATTAATGAACCAACAGTGATGCATTATTATTATTAAGTCCATGCTTTATTCAGATGTCCTTAGTTTTTACCTAATGTCCTTTTTCTTTCTTTTTTAAGATTTATTTATTTATTTTAGAAACAGAGAAAGGGAGAGAGAGAGCACGAACAGGAGGGCTAGAGGGAGAGGGAGACAGAATCTCAAGCAGACTCCTCACTGAGTGTGGAGCCCGCAGAGCTCAATCTCATGACCATGAGATCATGACCTGAGCCAGAACCAAGAGTCTGACATTTAACTGACTGCGTCACCCAGGAGCCCCCCTAGTGTACTTCTTCTGTCCTAGGATCCCCTCCAGAACACCACATTACATCGAGGCCTCATGTTTCCTTAGGCTTCTTTAGAATGTGACAGATTCTCAGACTTTCCTTGTATTTAATGACCTTTTCAGGTTGAGAACTGGCCAGGCATTTTGTAGGTTTCTCAATTTAGATGTTCTTTTCATGATTAGACAGGGGTTATGAGATGTGGGGAGGAAGACCACAGAGGTGAAGTGTCTTACTTGTCACATTATGTCACGGGTACATGCTATCAACATGACTCATCACTGATGACGTTGACCTTGACCTCCTTGCTAAGATAGTGTTTGTCAGGCTTCTCCACTGTAAGGTTGCTCTCCCCACTGCACCCCACCTTTTCCATCCTGCCCTCTTTGGAAGGAAGTCACTAAGCACAGCCCACACTTAAGGGTGGGAGTTATGCTCTACCTCCTTGAGAGGGGGAGTATCTACATAAATTATTTGGAATTCTGCACAGGAGACTTGTCTATCCATCCCTCACTTATTTATTTATTCAATTATTTATTTTTGTAAGTATGGACACATTTTATGCTTTGGATAAATGCATAATTTATGCTGTAGCTAAATTATTCTAGCTTTGGTCATTCTTTCAGTTGGTTCCTGTGTCTTTTTGACATAGCCCCATCATTTTGTTTTTTGAGCTCTTCTTTATTTTTTGGCACTACAAGATGCTCCAGGTTCCTCTCCAGGTAATATACTCCCTGCCTCATCCCTAGACTCAGGCATTTCTCCAAGGAGCCTGGTTCCTCTTATTGAAGGATGGTATTAGAAACCAAGGTCTGAGCATGAGGTGTGCTCAATGCTGCTGGAGTGTCATTGCTTCTAGGCCCTCTTAGGAGACAGAGTGTGGAGATCCATGAGTGTGCATTTACCCATGTGTGCACATATCCAAGATTCTTTCTACATTTATCCATCTGTTTCTAGAGTAAGCTCAACTTGAGTCCACAATGACGTCTTCTACTGACTCACATGGAATACTGCATTGTTCATGCTAGGCTTCCCCTTACTTAGCTGTAACCTCTCACTCCAACAGAGAGAGGCTTGGCTCCCATCTTCCACCACTTTTACTAATTCTTGTAATCCAAGTATGTGTGTATAGCAGTATCAGAATTGTTAACCTATACACCTGCAAGATCAACTAAAGTACAATGCAGACATACAGTTTTCTTATGTCTTTGATTTTACAAACTCCACTCATTCTCAAAGTTCAGGATAGCACCTTCTCTCCCACCTTCTTCAGCGAGATTATGTCATACATTTGTAACAGAGTTAGATTCTTCTCTCAATCTGCACTGTATCCTGCAATCCTCTGACCTCCTGATTGATTCCTTATAACCTGCATACATTTAGGTTTACTCTTTGTGCTATAAGGCCCTATGGGTTTTGATCAATTCATTGTGGCATGTCTCTACCCATACAGTTTCATGCAAAATAGTTTCACAGCCCTAACGTGTGCTTCTCCTGTGTGCTTCTCCTATTCATTCCTCCTCCTTCCTGAGCCCCTGGCAATTGCTGATCTGTTTTCCATCTCTATAGTTTTTCCTTTACCAGAATGTCACATGAATGGACCCATAGAGTATATACGCTTTTCAGACTGCTCTTTTACTTAGCATAATGCAATTAAGATTCATCACCCATTCCCCTTTAATCTCTGATTGATATTCCATTGTCTGGGTGTGCCACTGTTTGTTTATCCATTCACCCATTAAAGGACATCTTGCTTGCTTCCAGGTTTCAACAATTATGAACAAACCTGTGGTAAGCATTTGTGTACAGAGTTTTGAGTAACTGTAAGTTTTCAACTCAGTAGGGTAAATACCCAGGGGTGCAATTGCTGGATCATATAGTAAGAGTATGTTTAACTTTGTAGAAACTGTCAGACTGTCTTCCAAAGTTACTGTACCATTTTGCTGAGTTCGTCAGCTGTCCCTGTTAGTTTTGAGAATTTGTTTAAGGGAATTCAAGTTCAGGGGAATTGGTTAGTATGGAAACAGAAGCACTGGCTTGTTTAAGTGGGGCTCTGAATCTAGATCAGGGGAAAACAAAATGACCAGAGAATGGAATGGAACACAGGACCCCCTTTGGTCAGGGCAAAAAATAGAGTTTTAAATCCCTCCTTAAGGTATGTAAAGTCAAGAAAAATATAGGTAAAAAGGCAAAAATCTGTTACACGAGAAGGCAATGTTGAAGAATGGAATTTTCCCCGTGTACAGGGACCAGTCATTCATGAACACAGAACCAAGAAGTAGAAAGTCCATCCTCCATCTCTCATGAAATACTTCACAATTGCAATGCTCTCTCGATGCCAGCTACTCTCCCGTCGCTGGCTAACGATCCCGGGAGCCGTCCGGTCCTCAGCCTGTCTGGCTCTGCCAGTGGCCTACCGCTGCACTGTTGCTGAACAAGGGGGACCAGGACAAGGGACAGTGACATCACAGATGTGCAAATGGCATGACGCCAGTCATGCTGTGTGCACTGGGTCTGATTTTCCCTTATGCTTGATGAGTTCTCAAGAAGCTCCATCGCGAAGGCATGAGCTATTCTATTTCAGGCAAGTTCTTCCTGTTTTCCAGAAATCTCTGCCTTACTTGGCTCTCCTCCCTCCTTCCTCACATTCCAGGCACAGATCTGTTTACACAACTGTGCTTCATCTCTGAGGGAACATTATATGCCAGAAAGTGAGAGGAAGAGCAAACTTCTGCAGCTAGCCAGCTGCCCCTGCCTTTTCTCTTGCCTGCCCCTCTCTTCCCCACCCTCTTTCCTCTCCATCCTCCTTTCTTTCCTTACTGTTTTTGTCAATAAAATCTTTGGAAGTCTGGAATCAGCACTGGAATTACAGTCTGCAGCTTCCACTAAGATCACAGATCTCTGAGGAGACATCGTTGTCCCCTCTGCCAACCTAAAAAAATCTCCCCATTCTCTGGTGTACACCACATATCTATTTTATTATTTATTTATTTATTTATTTATTTATTTATTTATTTATTTTTAAGATTTTATTTATTTATTTGACAGAGAGAGAGAGATAGTGAGAGCAGGAACACAAGCAGGGGGAGTGGGAGAGGAAGAAGCAGGCTTCCCGCCAAGCAGGGAGCCCGATGAGGGGCTTGATCCCAGAGCCCTGGGATCATGACCTGAGCCGAAGGCAGACACTTAACGACTGAGCCACCCAGGCACCCCCATATATCTATTTTAGAAGCCAATGATATTTTTTCTGTTCCAAAGTGATCAATGCCAGTTTTTAAAATTTACCTAAAATGACATAGATGATTCTCAATATATCATGTTGTATGAAAGACACCAGACATAAAAAACTACACAGTATGATTCTATTTTATATGTTCAAGAACAGGCAAAGCTAAATTATGGTGATGCAAGTCAGAATAATAGCAAGTTGTGGGGGGACATTGACTGGAAAAAGCACAGAGGTAGGAAACAGTTCATAGCTCTTGATCAGAGTAATGGGGTGTGTGTGTTTATATGTAAAGGTCATTGTAAGGACTGAAGGTTTGTGTCCCTCCAAAATTCATAAAGCAAAATCCTAACTCCCAATGTAATGGGATGAGGAAGTATGGACATGATTAGGTTATGAGAATGGGGCCCTCCTGGAAGGAATTAGTGCCCTTATAAGAGGAGACACGAGAACTTGCTTCTTGCTCTCTACTTGCTGCCATGGGAAGACACAGCAAGAAGATGGCCATCTATGAACCAGGAACTGGCTCTCACCAGACATCAAATCTGCTAGTGCCTTGATATTGGACTTCCTGGTCTCCAGAAGGGTGAGAAATAAGTGTGTGCTGTTTAAGCCACCCAGTCTATGGCATTTTTGTTAGAGCAGCCCAAAATAAGATAGTCATTAAGCTCTATGCTTTATATTTTTGTACTTTATGTAAATTGTAGCTCAATAAAGTATGGAGGGAAATTTTCCCTAAAACAAATGGACTAAACTGTGAATGCTGAGTACAAAATATTATATCAACACTTCCAGAATCCTTCATTTAATAGAAGACCAGAGAGGTTAAGTGGCTTGCCTATAGACACACAACCAGTTAGGCTAGCCTCTGATCCAGAGACCAGAGAGCATGCCACCTATCAAACTATGGCTTGGAATAATTTTCCCTTAATAGGCAGTTTTCTTCATTTTCAAAAGGAAAATTTAAGGCATTTTGGTATAGAAGAGCCTGATCATATAACAACACCTGGGGCTCATCTACCCATGAGATCTGGGTTAGAGTGTGTTGAATCCCTAACTCTACAATCCATGGATGTCCACACCCTCCCCACAATTTCTGCAAGAAAAGCGGGTGGTGGGCAATGTGAGGATTTACTCCTCCTTCCTCATTTCATACACTGTAAGATCCCACATCTTTGTTCTCCACAGATCCAGTCAAAAAAAGACAGCATCTACCTCACTTTCCAAACAGAGCATACAGTGGACGTCTGTCATTCATTTTGGTCCAGCCTTCCTATATCTGAAACTTCCCACACCTTTTGAAGGTCATTTGTTTTGCCAAACTCTGTAGCTGGGCCCAAGCAAGCGTCCCAGATGAACTCACACAAGACCCTCAATCTGAAGCTAAAGATGCTAGCTAAGGTGGTGACAGCTATCTACAGATTTCAGGGAGAGTAGTGGCAGGGTCCCAAGGCAGTGTCCTGTGGCCCATCTCAGAAGTGTTTGTGTCTGTGCCCAGATATGTCTGCAGTGTGATTTCCATGGAGATCATTCCGAGGGGTGATATGGGACATAACCCTTTACTATATGACCTCCATCTAGTTCTCTGGCTCCCAGGGATTCTCTGAGAAAGGTAATATCCTTCCCTCAATTGATTTGTTTCTCATCTAGCCGAGAGGTGTTTCTGTTGCTTACATCTTGGAACCCTGCCGGATGCTGGTAATTTTGTGTATATAAACCCTGCTGAAGATTTGGAAGAGATGGAAGATTGCTTATATCATGTCAGCATAGACAAGCAAATTTCAATTGAACATGAGACATTCATGTTCTCAAATTCCTCGGGAAGCTCCACTGGGTACTGCTCACCAGTCAGTCACCCACACCCAACCCTGAAGAAGTCCCAGGCTCACCAGATCCGATTGGCTTCTTTCACCAGGCCTTCCCTTTCAGAAGTAAAGCTAAATTTCTATCACTGCCTCAAGCAGGGCAACTGAGCTACCAGTCTCCTGCCCATACCTATGTCCTCCATGTCTTACCTTCTCCTAGTGGTTAATCAGGAAAGCTGCTTCTCTAAGAAGTCTAGACCCAGCTGGTGAGATAATAATTCCTTTATGATAGGAAATGGTTGACAAAGGTGTGAACAGAGATGAGGCCACCCACAATCCTCAATGCCCTCTTTCCTCTTGTGTAGCAAACTTGGAGGCCAAAAGAAGATGGTGGCTCAAGAAGATGGAAGGCACCTATATTCATGTCACTCCTGTAAGGAGAGCTGTGTCTGCTTATTTGTCTGCAACGTGAGCAAAAATACTTGTATTAAGCTACATAGATTTGGAAGTTGTTTATGACCAGATTAGCCTTCCTAGATAGTACACTAACCAAAGAAATGCCAGTAACGTCTAGTGATCCATGGAGGCTATACCTTGATCTATCAAAACACTGAACACATATTTTCTCATGTGAAAACATGAACGCTCTCCCGATGGCATCGGAATTCAGTGGAGCAGCCCTGAAAGTTACTTCTTCTACTGCTTTTTCCATTTCCTGTGGCTTCTGCTCTTTGGAAAAGCTCCGTGTGATTTACAAGTTGATGTAATTTTTTAAGGTGTGTTGCAAACCCCCAGGTCTTCTGTCTTCAGCCTTCTCTCCCATTAGGGAGCTAGTACTTGGCTTTGGGGTTGCAGGCATTGGGAAGGAATTGGGGAGGTACTTTGAGGACTACAATAATCTTTCCTGTTTCAGAGACCACTCAGGTAACCTACATGTGGCAAACTTGTCCTTGGCTATGAAAGCATCACAAAGTATAGAGTATTGAGATCAATTCCTAAACAAACCATTTTTGTGGAACTTGAGTTAAATGAATCCAGCTGCTCTTCCCTTCCAGTATGGGATCCCTTCCACAATATGGGCAACAGTGGGGAGTCAAGGCCTGGTTCTGTCATCTTCCAGCACACCCAAGGTGACCCATCCCGTTCCTGGATAACAATCATTTGGAAATATGTGTTTTTGCAAGTCCACCGTTCTTTAATTCATTGGCTTAGTTCTACTGCCTTAAAATATTACAGCTTAGTTTTTGGCTTACTTCACAACACACCTTGTGTACTAATCACACTTTTATATATTTTTCCAAACGTTATTCCCTGAATATCCTAATTTTATCACCTAGATGTTGAAATTTCATTTTTTCTTGTTTCATCCTATAAATCCTTGTAAGTTGCCTAAAATCTTTTTTGAAATAAGTTAGGTTAAAGGGAAGGAAGGCAGGGAGGGAGGGAGGAAGGGAGGAAAGAAGGAAGGAAGGAAGAGAGAGAAAGAAAGAAAGAGAAAAGAAAGGAAGAGAGAAAGAAAAGAAAAGAAAAGAAAGGAAAGGAAAAGAAAATACCCCCGAAGATCATAGAATAAGTCAGAATGTTTTTCTTCATGTTAACACTGTCCAATGGGTGAAGGTAGCTGTCAAATATCCCTGTAGCTTCCTCTCCAGACTACAAAGAATGTCAATTTCTTCAGTTTTTCCCCAGATTAAATGGTTTCCAGCTTCCTCTCCCCTGCAGAAGGACCTTCTCCAGGGGCTCTCGGATTGGCTAATGAACCCCATTAAAATTCCCTGTAGAAGTAAGCCTGTTGCTTTGGTGTGCCCTGACCAGCCCCGAGTGTGCCAGGATGGCCGGCATTTACTGTGCGCCTCACTTGTACTTCTGGTGGGCCTTCAAAGTAGGGCGAGTTACACCATTAAGCTACTGCTGCCATGACCTTGAGATGTTGAGGGAACTCATGCTCACAGCTCATTTCCTAGGTACACTTGAACATTTCCTCTATTATTTAAAAGTGATTTCTTTTTTTTTTTAAGATTTTATTTATTTATTTGACAGGGAGAGAAACAGCGAGAAAGGGAACACAAGCAGGGGAGTGGGAAAGGAAGAAGACTTCCCCCTGAGCAGGGAGCCCAACATGGGGCTTGATCCCAGGGCCCTGGGATCATGACCTGAGCCAAAGGCAGACGCTTAATGACTGAGCCACCCAGGCACCCCTAAAAGTGATTTCTTAAAAATGTATAACTTTATTCCCCATTGTACAAACCTAAAAGATCTCACATCTTTATTATTATTTAACGTTTCAAATAAGTGGTTTTCCATTTTTCAAATATA
Organism: Mirounga leonina; assembly: GCF_011800145.1. Lineage (NCBI taxonomy): Eukaryota > Metazoa > Chordata > Mammalia > Carnivora > Phocidae > Mirounga > Mirounga leonina. Next base: position 76,688,518 of record NW_023270305.1, on the reverse strand, counting down.
AAATTATAACATTGTATGTAAATGTATATGCATCCTTCCCCCCATGATTCAGATCTGCCCCCACAGGGTATGGCCTCCTTTAAAAGTCACTGGAGTAATATCTTCATTATTAATCAAATATGGCACTATCTTACTTGATCACCGCCTTTCTCATGGGGCTCTGAAGAATCTGACTTTGGTTCCAAAAAATACAATACTCCTCAAGGATAACCATTTGTTAATACTGGGAATTATCCAAATTAACCAAAATGTGAGGTGGGATCTAAAGCTAATTTCCTGAAAGGAGTTAACTAGAATAAATGCTTAGGAGACATTCTGAAGGACACAATATTCACCAGCTTAAAAAAAAAAAAAAAGTCTACCACATTATTATTTTCTAGTCACATTTCTATTCAGGCCCAGAGATGAGGTCTGCTCCAGGGCAGAATTTTGCAGAGAAAAAAAGATGACATCTCTGTGAACAAGAAAATACTTCTCCCTTGGTGCCTGGGGGAACATATGCTCAGTATTTCTAATTTCAGAATTCAAAGCAGTGACTGGTGGTTTATCACAAAGTTAAAGGCCAGATTAAAAATGATTTAGATCTAATTTATAGCTAGAGGTGGTAGAGAAAGAGAAAGAGAGAGAGCGAACACAATTGAACAAGTAAGAAAGATCTTCCCCAGCCAGAGTGTCCTCCTCCCCCAACCCCACCCCACACCCCAAAAAGAAAAACAATAAAAGGAAACCAGACATCTAGAAATACAGCTCCAGGTAAGAAAACCTTAATGGAGCACTATTATGAATACCGTTTGAGCTCCATGAATCAACCTTCGCCAAGGGACTCTCTTTCTACTCCACATGTTCAGTGAAGCCATATGCTATGTGCTCCTGGGGTTCCCGAACTTCACAGGCCCCAGGGCACTGCCAGAGCATCTGGGGCCTTAGGAGTGCACCTGCCACTTACTGACAGAACAGCCTAGTATGGGAAATGAGATGAATGGCACCAGAGGGGAATCCTCCATGCTGTTCATGTTGACAAAGGGCAGGAGGGAACATACATCTATCTCTTCATATATTTTTACACTCTGCTTTTTACCTTGTAGAAGAATGTAGAAAGTCTTATTTATTCTGAGCCAGGAACACAGCCAAGTTGCAACTGTAGAAAGTAAAGAGTAATCCCATTTTCATTTACAATCATAATTATTTCTGTTTCCCACCTACCCTCCAATCTTTGATTCACTTCACTGGTTATAAGGTGTTCGGTCCCAAGTGTGCACTCACAGATTTATAATTTGAATGATTTGAGTTGGCGAAAAGAATAACTTAGCTTCCAGGTGAGGAAACATGAGCTCTCTGCTTTGGGATCATTCTTCCCAGGGATGGACATAAAACCTGCTTGCTGCTGCTAGATACTGGTTCAGGCAAAAAGAGTCTCGGAGCCTTGATGATGGTGCCATTTTTCTTCCAAGGCCGGTTGTAAAGAACTGCAGAATCTCAGGCCTCATCAGGAATGCTGATGAGCAGAAAACCTTCTTGGATCCGTAGAGAACATTGAAGCTTTCGTCTGGACAAGTGTCCTGGATCCTCTGAGGTGGTCACAAGAAAGGAAGCAATAGTAGTTAGCTGATATAATATAGGAAACTATGGTAGGTAGGCAGAATAATGGCTTCTAAAGATGTCCACATCCTAACTCAGAACCTGTGAAAATATTAGGTTACCTGGCAAAGTGGTATTAAGGTTGCAGATGAAATTCAGGTTGCTAATCAGTTGACTGTGAGCGGGAGACATTATCCTGGATATGTGGTTGGGCCCCACGTAATCATAAGGGTCTTTATAAATGAAAGGGGGAGGCAGAAGAGAGAACCAGAGAGAGGCAGCATGAAAAGGACTCAGTCTGACCCTGATGCCCTGAAGATGGAGGAAGGGCCTATAAGTCAAGAAATGCAGGTGGCTTCTAGAAGCTTCTAAAGCAAAGAAACATATCCTCCTCTGGAAGGAACTTGGCCTTGCCAGCACCTGGATTTTAGCTCATGGAGACCCATTTGAGACATCTGACGTCCAGAACACTAAGATAATAAATTTGTATTGTTTTAATCTATAAAGTTAGTGGTAATTTGTTACAGCAGGGGCAGTAAACTCATACAAGAAATTTTTCCTGTTCTCTTTTCTGTGTCTACTCCATTCCCTGGCATACTCTTCTTTTATTGTCCCTCCAACCCGCAACCCTGAATTCCCTCCTCTTCCTACAAAACCAAAGCTTTTAGAAAACAACATAGAGTAGTATCTTCTTAAACTCAGGGGAGGTAACAGTCTTTTAAATAAAATACAGGAAGCATAAAGGAGCAAATTGGTATGTCCAATTACTCCAATTACATTAGATCATGAACTTATGTTTATTTTTAAAAAGATACCTATATTAGTTTTCTCAGGCTGCCCTAACAAAGTACCACAGACAGGGCATCTTACACAACAGAAATTTATTTTCTCATAATTCTGCAGGCTAGAAGTCCAAGGTCAAGTTGTCAGTGGAATCCATTTCTTCTGAGATCTCTCTCCTTCGCTTGTTGATGGTTCTCTTCTCGTTGTGTTTTCACATGGCCTTTTCTCTGAACATGCCTATATCCTGATCTCTTTTTCAGATTTTTTTCTTACTGAAGAGTAGTTGACACACAGCATTATATTAGTTTCAAGTGTACAACACAGTGATTTGATACACACATTATAAAGTGATCATCACAATAAAGTTAGCTACCATCTGCCACCATACAAAGTTGTTATATATTATTTTTTTAAAAGATTTTATTTATTTATTTGACAGAAAGAGACACAACGAGAGAGGGAACACAAGCAGGGGGAGTGGGAGAGGGAGAAGCAGGCTTCCCGCCAAGCAGGGAGCCCCATGTGAGGCTCGATCCCAGGACCCTGGGATCATGACCTGAGCCGAGGGCGGACGCTTAATGACTGAGCTACCCAGGTGCCCCCAAAGTTGTTATATATTATTAACTACATTCCCTAGGCTGTACATTGTATCCCTGGGTCTTATTTTTCATATTACAACTGGAAGTTTGTACCTTTTAATCCCCTCCCCCCTACTTCAACCATCCCTCCCCGCAATGTGGCCACCACCAAATTCTCTTCTGTATCTGTGAGTCTGTTTCTGTTTTGTTTTGTTTATTCATTTGTTTTGTTTTTTAGATTCCAGTTACAAGTGAAATCACACAGCATTTGTCTTTCTCTGACTTATTTCATTAACATTGTATCACACTTCTTTATCCATTCACCTACAATGAACACTCAGGTTGCTCCATTTCCTCTTCTTATAAGGACACCAGTCATATTGTATTAGCTTATGACCTGATTTTAACTTAATCACTTCTTTAACTTAATCACTATCTCCAAACACAGTCACATTCTAAGGTACTGAGCTTTAGGAATTGAAAATATAAATTTTGGGGGGTTACGATTCATCCCATAGCACAATACAAATACAGATGCAGGAAAACATTTAACAACTTTAATAACAGTTGAATGACAAGGGACTTTCATGTTCAGCCAGAGAATAGAAGGAGCCGGTAGGAAGTATAATGTCATGGCTATATGCATCAGCTCAGGGGACAGAGAGACCTGGATCCAAGGACTGGCTGTACTACCACTTACCACATGCAGATGAATAGTTTTTCAAAGGGAAAAACATAGACACAATTCAGCCCATAGCAACACCATTAGAGAGTAATAAGATCAGATACAGAATAGGAAAAGAACGTTTCAACATATATAACTGATAAAGGGCCCTATAGTGTTCTGATGCTATGGTACACCCCGTGGATTCCCCAACCCCATCTCAGTCTCAGCACAGAAGAACTCATTCTCCTGGCTGCTGGAAATATCTACAGCTGACAGCTCCCAGCTGAGACGCTCAGGGACTCCTCCTTAATTGAAGAACACCACCTTACCTAAGATCATGTACTTTCCCAGTGGTAGCTTCATCCAATGATTGGTCCATGGATGGGTATAAACACCCAGCCACCCCCTTGCCTCAACTCCTATCAACTCTGCAAGGCCATCCCGACCTCAGTGCTACCATGGGAGTGGCTGAAAATTTTGTTGTGACTACATCACAGCCCAACTTCTCCCTTTGCCTGATTCCACTTCCTCCATCTCCTACAGTTGCTAATGCTAAGGGCACTCACCCAGAAGTATCCCACAGGTACACTTCACTCTAGACTCTATTTCCTCGGAAACACGCCTCCAACAAAATCGTACTCAGCATATAGGAAGAACCCCCACAAGTGAATAAGGAAAATGCAAATAATCCTATTAAAATGGGTAATTAGGCATTTCACTAAAGAGAATATTCAAATATTCAACAAACATGAAAAAATGTTCAAACTCATTGAGTAGCCAGGGAAATGTACACTTAAGCCACAATGAGATACCACAAGACACTTGCTAGATAGGCAAAAGTTTTAGAGTGTAATAATACCAATGATGATGAAGATGTGGACCAAAGGGAGGATAATGGAAACTATCACTTTGGAAAGCAGTCAAGTCGTGAACATGGTTCATAGTCATTGAACATGAGCAAACATAGAAACTCTGCTCTTGGGTCTATGCCTTAGGGAAGCTCAAGCGCAGGGACACCAGGGTGCTTGTGTAAGAATGTAACTGCCCCAACGTGAAAGCAATCCAAACATTCAGCAAAAGTAGACTGGATCATGAACTACAGCTTATCCACATGGCAGTGTTTTTGCCACTATGAAAATGGCCACACGAGCCATCATGACAAATTGCACAGTGTGAAAGAAAAGAAGACAAGAAGTACGTGCTGTGTGTTCCTTTATAAATTCAAAAGCAGGTGAAAACAAAATTATATTGCTTGGAAATACACACATAGTGATGAAACTCGACATGATAGTGGGGAACAATTAACCCCGAGGTCAGGAGGGGCCAAGGTGGTGTGTAAGGAGGAGACAGGGCTGCATGTAGGGTTTGGGGGCTGGCAATGTTCTATGTTATGATTTTCATGATGGTTGCATGTGTTCACATTACAATTTTTTATTAAACTGTACATTTATGGTTCATCTATTTTTTTTCTTTTTAAGATTTTATTTATTTATTTGAAAGAGAAAGAATGAGTGAGGGGAGGGGCAGAGGGAGAGGGAGAAGCAGACTCCCCACTGAGCAGGGAGCCTGATGTGGGGCTCGATCCCAGGACCCCAGGATCATGACCTGAGCCGAAGGCAGATGCTTAACCGACTAGAGCCACCCAAGGGCTTCTTTTTTTCCTTTTTAAAAAAGATTTATTTTAGAGAGAGAGCACATGCAAGTGAGGGAGAGGCAGAGGCAGAGGGAGAATCTCAGGCAGACTCCCCACTGAGCACAGAGCCGGAGCCTGTGATCATGACCCTGAGATCATGACCCGAGCCAACGTCAAGAATTGGAAGTTCGACCAACTGAGCCACCTGGGTGCCCCCATCTACTTTTCTAGATATGTATGTTTTAGAATTTTAAAAAGCAAAACAAAAAAACCCCAATTTCGCCATTTTAGTTTCCTGCAGCTGCTATAAAAATTACCACACTAGGTGGCTTAAACCAACAGAAAACTTTTCTCTCACAGTTCTGGAGACCAAACACTTGAAATCAAGGGGTCAGCAGGGCTGTGCTTGCTCTGGAGGCTCTGGTGGGGAGTCCTTCCTTGCCTTTTCCAGCTTTTGGTGGCTGCTGGCTGTCCTTGGCAGTTCCTTGGCTAATGGCTGCATCTTCTCTTGGCCTTCTTCTCTGCGTCTGTGTCTTCTGTTTCTTATACGGGCATTTGCCATCGGACTTCGGGCCCATCCAGATAATCCAGGATGATCTCTTTAGCTTAAGATCCTGAACTTAATTACAGCTTTAAGACTCCTTTCCTGGGGCCTCTGGTTGGCTCAGTTGGTTGAGCCTCCAACTCTTGATCTCAGCTCAGGTCTTGATCTCAGAGTCGTGAGTTCAAGCCCCACATCGAACTCACACTGAAAAAAAGAAAAAAAGCTCATATTGAAAAAAAAAAAAAAAGGCTCCTATTCTAAATAGGGTCATACCCACAGGTTCCAGGAATTAGAATTACCCCCGACATTGTCTTTTAACATTGGTTGAATGCCACCCCTCCATGGCTGAGCTATCTCTCTCCCTCCTACTCCCCTTTGCATGTGCATCTTAGTATCTTCTGATCCATCGCTTTCTACCTGATATTGGTGTTTTGCCCCACTTATAAGCTCCATGAGGGCAGGGGTCATACTCTGCTCACATTTTTAGTATCTAGTATCTAGTTTCTAGATAAAGATACTCAATGAATATCATTTTGAGCCATATTCTAGGCAGCATTCTCTCTGCAGACATACACTACCCCCACAACACACACGTTTGCAAAGTCATGGGAAATTTTATTAAAATATTAAAAGTCTGGGAGAACACCCACCAAACTGAAAACAGTGTTTACCTTGGGACGGAACTGGAATTAGGTTATGAATTTTGTCCTTATCTCTTACGTCTCTTACTACAGTCTGAAAAATATATTGTTCCTGTTACCAAAAAGGAGATCATTGTGTCAACATCATATGAGATGGGTCTGAACCGTTCTTCCAGCCCCACTGATGGGTTTGCAAACAACCGCCCAGCCTTTCCCAAAGGCCCTGCAGTAATCATGGTATGCATGGGCGAGCCGCTAAACATGTGGGATTCAGGTCTAGGTTTGATTCCCAACCCTATAAGACTCCAAACCCTCTTTACATATAACAACTAATTTACAAAATATTCTGAAATGAAATTTATAGGGTATATGCTAGCTATAAATGTATTTATTAAAAAATCAACATAATTCAAAAAATTCATGAAAAGAAGAAATAAAGGGAAAATAGTTTATGATTTAAAAAAACATGTATTTTCATAGTAGATGTTTGTGCTTAACCACAGCAAAGAACATAATGAAGTAGTCAGATACTTGCGCCCAAATAAAGACACCCCCAAAGAAGGCAACTCCTGGTACAAGGTGATTCAGGTGTGTTGTGTTGGTGACTCAAACACTTCACACAGCATTACCAGCAGTGACAGAATTTTCCTGAAATCCTGATGTTGCTTGATAAAGTAAAATGATAAAATCTGGAATATACAGTATACATTAAAACCATCCAAAAAAAAAACCCCTTGTGTGTATATGTGAATCAGAGCTAGTTTCCAATTTTAGGTCATTAGAAATAGATTTTCATCTGCATGGTACCCAGTGACTGTCTGAAGATGCCAGGGCCTTCATCACTGTGCATGATAGTCAATGCTTCGTGAAGTAACTAACATCACGGGCCCTACCTACTAAACGCCAGTGGAATTCCCCAGCCACCACAGAAATAAAAACTTCCCCACAAGGGACCAGCCTTATCAGATACCAAAACATTGAATAAAGCCTCTATTATTAAAACAGAATGCTACACATGAATAGGTAGATCAAGAGAACAAGCAGAAAGTCCAGAAAGGGACCAAAGTACACTTGGAAACTCTCCATGTGATAAATGGTATCTACAATTACTGGAGAAAAGATAGACCATATTTATTTATTTTTTTAAAAGATTTATTAATTTTAGAAAGAGAGAGAGTGCACACACGTGCAAGTGGGGGGAGGGGCAGAAGGAGAGAATCTCAAGCCGACTCCCTGCTGAGTGTGGAGCCTAATTCGGGGCTTGATCCCATGACCCATGAGATCACCACCTGAGCCAAAACCAAAAGTTGGACATCCCGGGGCGCCTGGGTGGCTCAGTCATTAAGCGTCTGCCTTCAGCTCAGGCCATGATCCCAGGGTCCTGGGATCGAGCTCCACATTGGGCTCCCTGCTCAGCAGGGAGTCTGCTTCTCCTTCTCCTTCTGCCCCTCCCCACCTCTTGTGCTCTCTCTCTCTGTCTCAAATAAATAAAATCTTATTTGGACACCCAACTGACTGAGCCACCTAAGTACCCACTTGACAGACCATTTTTTTAAAAAAATTTTTTCCCAGTTTTATTGAGATATAATCGATATATACATTGTATATGTTTAAGGTGTATAACATAATGATTTGATATATGTATATATTGAGAAATGACTACCACAATAAGTTTAGTTAACATTTATCATCTTACAGCATTATAATTTTTTTTCTCGTGATGACAGCTTTTAAGATCTATTCTCTTAGTAACTTTTAAATATGCAATAGACAATTGTTAATAAGGGCCACCATGCTGTATGTTACATCCTCAGTATTTATTTGTCTTATAACTGGAAATGTGTACCTTTTAACATCCTACACCCATTTCCTCCAACCCCAAACCTTGCCTGGCAACCACCAATCTCTTCTCTGTTTCTACAAGTTTGGGTTTTTTTAAATTCCATATGTAAGTGAGATAATATAGTATTTGTCTTTCTCTGCCTGACTTATTTCACTTAACAATGCCTTCCAAGTCCATCCATGTTATCATCAATGGCAGGATTTCCTTCTTTAAGGCTGAATAATATTCCTGTGTGTGTGTATGTGTGTATGTGTGTGTGTGTGTGAGATATTTTCTTTATCCATTTATCTTTTGATGAAAATTTAGGTTGTTTCCATGTCTTGGCTATCGTAAATAATGCAGCAATTTATAAGGGTGCTGATGTCTCTTCAATATAGTGATTTTCTTTCCTTTGTATATATACAGAAAAGTGGAATTGCTGGATTATATGGTAGTTCTACACAAGTTAGGCCTTCGTAATACATTCTGTTAGGATAACTGGATAGCCATTTGGAAAAAAAGTTTTAATCCTTATTTCATATCTGAAAACAGGATAAATTCCAAATAAATCAAAGATCTAAATATTTAAAAAGTGAAATATAGAGAAATTTCTTTATAACCTGGTGATAAATTTGACTACATAAAAAAATACCACAAGCAAAGTAAAAAGACAAGAAATAAGGAAAGAATATTTGCAACATTCATTGCAAATAAAAGGTTAATCTCCATAATAAATAAAGAGCTCTCAGAAACAGAGAAGGAAAAAAAGAACAAACATCCAATAGAAATATTAGCAAAATCCATGAACAATCAGTTCATAGAAAAAGCATAGTGCTGGCTTCAGCAGTACATATACTAAAATTGGAATGAAAAAGGCATATAAATGACCTCTAAGCATATGAAAGAGGATCAACTTAAATCATAATAAGAGATATGCAAATTAATCCATCCTGAGTTACCATTTTTCATCTGACAGATCAACGAACATGCAAAAGTTCAACCCTCTGTTAGTGAGGCAGTGAGGCCACAACTCTGATAGATTCTGGACAGAGGACAAAATGGGACAATCACTAGGGAGGGGAATTTGGCAATGTCTAACAGAGCTCCACATGCATTTATTTTTTGACCAAACAATCCCACCCTTAGGAACTTATGCTGAGAATACACCTCTACCAACACAAAACAACATATTTACATGGTTGTTCATTATGCAATTATTTGTAAGAGCAAAATATTGGTAATGACCTAAATGTCCTCCCTTAAAGAACTGATTGAATAAGGTAGGATACAAATGCATAAAGGAATGCTACCCAGCTGCAAAAAGTGAATGCCAAAGACTCTCATTTCATGTTTGAACCAATGTGAAATGTTTTCAAAAATTTATTAAGTGAAAAAAGCAAGATAGAACATGTAAATAACATGCTATATTTTGTGTATAAAAGAAGGGGAAATAAGCAAATAGTTATGTATTGGCTTATTGTATTTTTTAAAAGGATCACAGGAAGATTAAATCAGAACAAATAAAACTTGGTCTTAAATAAAATCAGAGTGTAATGGATGAGGATGGAAATGAGTATTACTTTTGAATTGTAAAAATGGTTTACATATTCAAAAATAATATTAAGTCAAAAAATTATCAAAAGCACTCTAAAGCTTGATAAACACAGATAAATGATTATACTATATATATATTGGTAACATAAGTACATAGAAGAAAAAGAAATAACTTACGTAATTTGAATGTAGTATTCCAAGCAAACACACTTAGTGAGATATTCTCAAGGGCAAAAGATCTGCAAAGAAATCTTGACTTAGCAGTTTTGTTGTTGGTGGTGGTTTTGGCGTAACAACTCTGAGATATTTTGAGTATATCGTAGAATAGAGCAAATATAAGGTAAATACAGTGATGTCTCAGGATCTTCACATGGGGTAAGGGAGGCACAAACATGGAATGGAAGATAATGAGGAAGAACTCTGTGGTGTTGAACTGATTGGAATTGAAGGTATTAATATGCATTCATGATTTTTAAAAATATATTACTTATCTTTTTCCATTGAGAGGGCTTAGAAGCAATGATGTCCCAGTAGCAACGAGCACCCTTAGTACCCATATTATAGTTTCTAAGTATCATTCTGCATTGAAACAAGCATTCTGCATTGAATTAGTAAAATGGCTGATTGGGTCTCCAGTAGGAAAACTATGAGGTGAGCCTGGAAGCACTCGCAGACCAACAGTGACTAGCAAAATTTTCTTGGCTAATAAATGGTCCAGCTAGAAACTGAATTCAGCTCTCCAAAAGCCAAATCTAGCCATTCTTTGCACTTCACTGCACTACATTTTGCACCATGAAATTTGCACTCGGCTTTACAGAATCTATATTTTGGTGTCACTTTTTAATTTTACAATTTTGTCACAATCACCAAAGTTGCCTTTCTCATCTTATTTTCTTCTCCTTTAATATAAATAAGGCTTGTTAAAAGTCAATCACAAGCCTTCCAGAACATCCAGGCTGAGGGTATGAGCTGCTTCCATGTTGTCTATAGAACTGTCCTTTAAAACATTGCTCTGGGGGCCCCTGGGTGGCTCAGTCAGTAAAGCATCTGCCTACGGCTCAGGTCATGATCCCAGGATCCTGGGATCGAGCCCTGCATGGGGCTTCTTGCTCAGCCCTCTCCCACTCCCACTGCTTGTGCTCTCTCTCTCTCTCTGTCAAATAAATAAAAATAAAATCTTTAAAATAAATAAGTAAATAAAACATTGCTCTGAATGTCCAGACCCAGATGAAGGGTCAGGAGCTGACTTTGGGAAGCGCATCCTTCTGCAACATGTCCTTTGGGTGGAATACGAGTATTCTTCCTCCACTTAATTTACCCTGGTTCTTTTCCTGAGGAAGGAGCAAATAAGGGAAGAGCTCAGATAGAAAAAGAAGCAAAAGTAGAAGGAACAGAAGAAAATACACTTTTTTTTCCAAAGAATATTGAACCTTTTATAGAAAAGCTCTTGGCAGCACAAATTAAAGCGTATTCCTGAATCAAGCTGGAGGCACTCCTTTCTATGCATCACGTGCACCGAATCCAGAAGTGTTTACTCCCCTTTTCCCTGCTGGCCCCAGGAGGCTCCCCTCATCTGTAAAAGAAACAGTCGTTGGGAGGGTCCTTTCCTCAGACCAGTTCCTGCACGGGGCATCAAGATTTGTTATCACCACACCATTAGTTTCCACACACATCTGCCTGAGGATTTCTTCCTGCCTCTGTGGCACATTCATCTCCATCTAATTCACATTTTATTGCCCTTGTCTTGATGAGAGCAAGCATTATCAGGTACCGTAAACATTTGGGAGCTGTTAGGCTGCCAGTAGTCCCCCGCCCCCCTCCCTGTGGTTCGAGACCGGCTTACAGCTTTAATTTCCAGTCAGCTGTAATTCAGGGCCCTAAATGGCCCAGTTGAAACGGCTCAGTCACTTCCAAAACGCCAGTAGCTCCTAATTCACCGAGGGGAGTACAAACAATGCAGCTTTACTTGGAAGTGAAGTGAGGCTGCTTTCTCTTTGTTTCTTGAACAACCAGATCTGCCCTAAGGAGGGCTGTTCCCATTTCCCAGAGGGCCTGGCAGGAGCCCCGAAAGGCAATTTCCCATCCGTGTGGAGGCCCAGAGCACCCTCTGCTGAGGTTGTGCCCTGCCCAGGGAGGCCCTATATCCTCCAGTCAGGGCTTCTCAAACGTGACAAGCGCCCAGACCACTCTAAAGGGGAGAAAATGATCCACAGTTGTGGCTACAACTCAGAGGATCTTACTTGAATGGCACTGCACAAAAAAAACTAGAATTTCATTCCATGCAAATGTCCTTTAATTGCAAATTAGCACTGCAGAGAGGTCTGTCTGCACAGCTGGCCTAATTTAGAACACGCCTTCAGCCCTGGCACTGTTGGGGAAGGGAGCTCAGCCTTATATCTGGAATTTTCCGCAGGGAGCTATAAAAGGATCCACACTCTCACCTTCTCATTGCACCCCGCAGCTCCGTTTGTGGGCCATAACAATAGCTCACCAAACTCCGGTGGTCTGGGCCTGTCTTTGATCTTACAACCATCCTTGAGCCTGGCAGGACTCCCCCTGGGTTTTTCGGGAGAGGTGACAGAGGTCACAGCTCGGCCAGGGTCACAAAAGTAATAACTATGAGGTTGGGCCATATCCACGGCTGTGTTGGCAGATCAAAGACTCCAACATCAGCAATAGCCCATGGTTTCACCTACTGGAAGCTGGAAGCTGGCCCAGAACCTAGAATTTCTGACTCCATGTTGAATGTTTTTCCGCCATGTGAGATACTTCTGAAACAAAGTTTGGCTTGTTAAATAAATGGTGATTATCTCTGTAATAAATTACTGTGTCCTCCTTAAAGTCAGGTTTTACAAGAACGTGGGAAATAAGATTCCTTCCTCTTTTTTTTAAAAAAAGAAAAAATACAAAATTAGTATCACCGAGTTTTTACTTCTTAGATTTTTTTAATGTGTATCTCTTTTTAAAAAAAGATTTATTTATCTGAGAGAGAGAGAGAGCACAACCAGGGGCAGAGGGAGAAGCAGACTCCCTGCTAAGCAGGGAGCCCCATGCAGGGCTCGATCCCAGGACCCCAGAATCATGACTTGAGCCCAAGGCAGACGCTTAACTGACTGAGCCACCCAGGCGCCCCTAATTTGTATCTCCTTTATCAAATATAAATATTCTGAGACAAGTCAAGCTTACTTGTTTTCTCCACCTTTTCTCTCTCTCCTCCTAAAGGCAAGTCAGTTTATTCATTATATGATCGATCTATCCTTCCATGTTATCAGAATAAATATTTACATCCCCCTTTCTTAGGTAAATGGCAGCGTATCGTATTTGCTCTCCTCTACTTGCTTTGTTCACTTAATAATACATCTTGGAGGTCACGCAGGATGTACGCAGTGCCAATTTGTTCCTCATTCTTCTGAAAGCTGTGTGGTACCCCGCCAGTCCCCAATGGGTCCACCACAAAGAAAGCTGCTGTGAGACTACCACACGTCTTCTCGTGTTTTGTTGCGTTTTGTTGCCAGTGTATTTTCAGAAGAGGCTCCCGGAAGTAACATTTCTGGCTCAAAAGGCAAACGCATAGGGAATTTCATGACATATTGCTAATCAGATTTCATCTTCATAAGCCATACATGACAGTGTGCTTCTCCGCAGCCCTGCCCTCAGAGTGTAGAACTTACCTTTGGGATCTGGCTAATATGATTAAGTGAGGCTTGGTGACCCTGTAGGTTTTATTGGTTTCCCTTTTCCAGCCCCCTCCGTGTTTAGAAGCCCCTTATATACTAGAGATGACTCTTTGTCTGATGTTGTGTGTGTTGTCTCCACTTGTCATTTGTCTTTTTGATTTGCCTGGAGTGGTCCTGGTCAGGGAAAGATGTTTCTTTAAAAAAAAAATGTATAGTATAAATATGTCCCAATTTTACTATATAAACTTCTGGATTTTGAGTCAGAGTAGGAAAGATTTGTCCTCTCCCAGATTATACAGGACAAATTAACTTCAAAGGGAGGGAGATGCAAGACACAAGGAGTACCAGGGCCAGAGAGTCGGAAGGAGGAAGTGTTGACTGCCGGGAAATGAAGTGAGCTCACAGGTGTGGTCAAGGAATGGGACATCCAACCGGAAGTGGGAATTGGGGGTGAGCCAGGGCGGGTGGCCAAGAGAGTCCCGTGGGAGTCCTGGGGGCACCAGGTGAAGCTGAGGACCACCTCCCAGGAAAGCACACACATCATCCATATGGAGCCGCAAATGGCGCCAGACCATGTCAGACCCATGCCAGGCTGCCCCCCCCATCCAGGAAGTGAAAGAACAAAGGCCAACCCCCACCCTGGAGACACAGGTCACCTTTGTGCTGGAGGAATAGTGTTTTGAATCAGATATACGACTGAAGAGTTATCTTGAAACTGAACTAAATTTTTATAATGGGAAGTGATTCCCAAATGATAAAATGTTCTCAAGGCCTCATTAATGGAGGTATGACCCAGCTGGAGAAGGGGGTTCAATGTCATACATAATTAGGGGTAGTGACTGGAAAATTCGGGACCATTTTATGTTTGTGTTCTGGTTACACATACTTTACCTTATTTAACCCAGAAAACAAGGTAGATATTGCCGTGGAAATTGTATAGGGAAGGAAACTGAGGCTCAGGGAGGTTAGGTTGCTTTCCCGAGCTCCCCCTGCTAGTAAAGGTGTAACTAAAATTACTAAGCAGCTGTTGTGGGATGCAATGTTAATTTCACTCCACCGGGTCTGCCCAAGGTAGGGCATGCAGGAAAATTTCACCTCCAGTGGTCCTTTTCTGGATAAATATTATCAAATTAAAAAATTCTACAACCCCAAATGGATTCTAGAAAAAGGGATCACATATATTCATCAGAAACTCCTCCAAAATATAGAACAGGCTTTCACTGGAGATTTGAAAAATCAAAGTGAAATATTTTTTTCTGCTTTTAAAGAATAAAAGGAATGTAAAAAATCATTCCCTTATGGCTCCACAATACAAAACTTGAAGTTAGAAATATCTGCCTGAGTTAATTCATTTGGAAAAATCGATTGTTAATACCTAAGGCAAACGTGATACAGGCAGGTACATATCGTCACATCTGGAAACATAATTGGATTAATCTCTGAAATTCTGGCCATCAGAAATAATTCCCAGTGCTAAAACGATTGCAGTCAGAGCTATAGAATGAATGCCCTAAAACCAAAGAGCTTGTCTTCACTGATCCAAAAAGTCGTCACCTGAGAGGGGAAGGAAAACACACTTACCTAAATTTATGTGTGTAATTCGACTCAGTTTCCTTAAAATGCTTCACACCCTGGCAGAGGTTCGGTTAATATCCCCAATATCTGAGTCAACAAGTGCCTTTGGGGTGCCTTTTGGTGCCAAGGGTTGTGCTAAGTACTGCAGAGTAGCCGAAAGAGACAATTATGCAATAAATTACATTAAGAGCCTTTGAAGCGAACTGTGGTATAGTTGACAAGGGATGAAACCTTATGTGTGAAATAGGGAAGAGTCACCACAGCGAGGGGACATATGCTGGGGCGAGGGGGGTGGAATGGTCAGGAACTCAGAACAGAGAACAGTCAGTGAGGAAATAGTTGGGGAGGACATTGTGGAGAAGTGGGACTTGCAACATCTGGAAGATGCGTAGTCATCTCTCTGATATCTGCTGTTTTTTCCACAGTATTCAAGTTCTAGCTGGCCACTTGGTCACACAGCTAAAGGTGACATTTCCCAGCCGGCCTTGCAGCTGAATGTAGCCATGTAACTAAGTTCTGGGAAATAGGAGGTAAACAGAAGGGATGTGCCTTTAAAATAAGAGGAGAGGAGCGCCTGGGTGGCTCAGTCGGTTAAGTGTTGGATTCTTGGTCTCAGCTCAGGTCTTGATCTCAGGATTATGAGGTCAAGCCCCGTGTTGGGCTCCACACTGGATGTGGAGCCTACTTAAAAAAACAGTAAGAAGAGTCTTCCCTTCCTCCTTTCTCCTTACTGCTAGTTAGATATGCACGTGATGGCAAGAGCTGAAGAAACCACCTTCTACTCAGAGGTAAGAGCTATATTTTGAAGATGACAGAGCCACCCAACAAACTCTGGACCAGTTCCCTCCTGACAAATATGTGAAAGAGAAATAAACTTTAAACTTGTTTAAGACACTATATCAGCATGTTTTGGGACGTCACTTTATTTTGGGATATAGCCACCTGGACTATCCTAATTAATACGTGTGCTTGTACAAGAGATTCATTAATAACAAAAGGACCTTGCTTTAGGTCAGAGTCTAGTAGAGGTTGTAGAATTGTGAGCAAATAATCACAAGAAAATGGAAATATGCTACACTAGAGCCTTTATGTGTCTGCACTGACCCGTTGCAGGCTTGTGTTACGTTCGCTACTCAAGAAACTCAGACACCGAGGCTCCACGTAGCCCAGTCTCATTTCAGCATTATATTCAGTATGTTATATTGAACTATATTAAAACTAATTTCAGGTTTTCCTTGCTTCCTTCACAAAATATTAAAAGAGTTTCAATTTATTTTGCACAACAGCAATTTTATTCATTTCCCTTCTTCTACAGTTCTTCTCCGTCCTACGACCATTTCACTCCACCGGGCCTGCCCAAGGCAGGGCATGCAGGAAAATTTCACCTCCAATGGTCCTTTTCTGGATAATTATTATCCAATTATATCTCTTACTCCTTAAGCTTTTAACTCTAATTTTCTAACCCCTAGCTTTCTTGGAAACCATGCCTGAGTGGCCTCTTATCTCTCCTCCTCCTTCCACTCCATGTCATTCTGCCCGTGGTGGGTACTGACAGTTGCTCGAGTCCTACTGGATCATGCAGCTTCAGGATGGTAAGAAGATCTGAAAGAGTCATGGGATAGTTTCTTATAGGCAACATTTTCTGCTTTTTAGCACTCACTTTTATGGGTATCTATAGATGGTTTTGTAGAGGAGATTCCTTCTTTTAAGTCATTGGCAACCTACAGGGAAGTCACCATGTATGGAAGCCTTTGACAATTGAGTTTACTGTTAGGACTTCAGTGGGCTAAGCCACAAGCTCTTTGCAGATGCTTTTGGCCGAAATGGCCCGCTGTACTTCAGTCTGCCCCACTTGATGGGTCGTCACTGTTGCACCCTCCTGTCACCCAATCACCCAATTGTCGAAGTGACTATCAAGTAAATTTAACACTCTGGGTGGCCAAAATCAAACATCATCTCTTTAGTCACATTGAAAAATGGCCTGTCTAGATTACTTCTTATACTAAGACTATTGGTTTCCTTTACTTAAAATATAATACTGCAATACAAAGGCATTCATGATAATATAGTGAAATGAAAGAGCTGATTGCCATTTTGTTCTTTAATTCTTGTCAAACTAACCACACACACACACACACACACAAACACACACCCCAATACACTGAAGAAAAAAAAAGACTGGAACAAAAATAGTTGTTTTCTCCTGATGATAGGATTCTAGATGATTTTTTATTGCCTTCTCTTTGCTTATATACATTGTCTAATTTTTGTACAACGAATTTTTTTCCTAACGGTATTATTCCATGATGTTATCCAACCTTTTGTTCAATTTTGCTTTGAAAGAGGAGGAGAATTTAGGTCCAACAGATGGATCTCTTTGGGGGTTCAGTAAACTTTGTAGTGGACATCAGGGGAAGGGAGAAGATACTCTGAGAACTGGTAAGTAAGGATTTAGGGGACCTGTACTAATAATTAAGTTGGCTCAGGGCCTAAAATGAAAACATTCACCATTGCTTTGTGGGTTCTTTTTCTGAGTATATAGTCATTTTCTCATATGAAGTTAAATCTTTACAAGG
Source organism: Mirounga leonina (assembly GCF_011800145.1). Classification (NCBI taxonomy): domain Eukaryota; kingdom Metazoa; phylum Chordata; class Mammalia; order Carnivora; family Phocidae; genus Mirounga; species Mirounga leonina. The sequence goes on along the minus strand of NW_023270305.1, from coordinate 76,670,890 downwards.
AAAAATTGCATTAAGATAATCATGAAGATTTCAAGTGATCATCTGTGTGGGCTGTTTATTTTCTCACCTGAAGTGATAATTGACTCTTTGTGACATCATAATTGCTTGCTGGAGACCTGATTATCATGTCACCAAGAGAGGATTAAGCCTTCAGGTAAGGAGGAAGCTGCAGGAACAGATGAGCCCCCAGGAAACCAGGATTCAATTTTCATGCAAATGTCAAAGTTAATAAAGGCAAAGCAGGAAAGGTTGACAATTTCACTTTCCTAGTGTGTCTGTTATCCTCACAAAATGGGTTCACAATATTTTTTACGAAATGCAAGCTGGCTTTTAATTTCCTCCAACCTAAAACCAACATGCTTTCCAATTATCAATTCAGTGATAGGACATACATGCACCATATTTTCTTTTCTGATGCAGGGGAGTAGAGGTGAGGGTAGATGAAGGCCAAACTAGTGCTGAATCAGGGTTGGGGGGGAGGCAGATGGTGGGAAGCATGTTTGAGAAAGCCATGAATCCTTAAGGCTAATATTCAGTGTTTAAAGATAAAATATAACCAGCTACACTTAATTCAGCTGCTGTTTTTTTCTAGATATAAAGAGAACTTTATTTTCCTGCTGAAAGCAATTTTACCAATTTTGTTTATTCTTTTTCTCTTATGAAGTGCACCATCCATTTCCTTCCTCCTTAGTGTTTGTATATTGTTAAAATCATTGCATATAAAACCTCAAATAGTGAGAAGGCTCAGGGTTCAGGCTGTGGATTCTAGTTAACAAAATATGCTGCTTAATTGAAGATTAACATGGGAAGACTCTTGTTTTCACCCTGATTGTTGAAAATAGTTTTACTAGTGAAGTTTCTGGATACATCAGCTCTAGTTAATTGACATTTTAGTGTGTCTGTCCTTTAGATTAGGTCTAAGACATTGTTTTCCACTTAAAAGGCCAGACCTTAACAACTGCAGGAAAAGCGTGTGGATTGTAAATATTACCTCACGGGGAAGGAGTGGGTCAAATGACACGAGGGTTTGCTAGTCATTCATTTTTGAGAGTGTAGGTTTCCTGTTAATAGCAATTTCCTCCCCCCCAATCCTTAGAGCTGTTTCAGAAGTTAATTTCCCCGTTGCCCTTTCTATATCCCTAAATCAGATTGGACTAGGTTCATGATGTAGTAACGAACAACTCTAAATCTCAATGGCTTAGCACTTAAGAGCTATTTCTTGCCTACTTGAAGTCCTTTACTGTCCAAGGACAGCTGTTGTCTAGGAGAGATAAAGGCATCACGACTGTTAAACGTGTAGCTCGGCCATCTTCACCAAGCCCCACCCTCACCCCCAAAGGGGAGGTAGGAGATGAACGAGTAGCACTCAGGCATCTCGCTGCTGTGGCTGGGAATCCAGCTACTCATCACTTTTGTGCATAAACCTTTGGCCAGATCTAGACACATAGCCCCTCCCAACTACAAGGGGCTGGGGATAGTTTTATGTGTTCCCATCAAGGAAGGATATAGAAACTGATATGGGGACCACATAGCACTATCTCTTCTACATCGGTCTCTTTAAACCCTGTGAGAAGTAAAGTAAATGCCTTTTTAGGAGAGGATCTGGGATCTAGAGAATGGGAGGTGCAGGTGTGGTCTTCAGATAACCTGTGTGGTGGCATATAGATCCCAGATCTATGAAACCAGAATCTCTGAGAGAGGAACCCAGTAATCTGTATTTTTGACAGGCTCTACAGGGGGTACCTGGGTGGCTCAGTTGGTTAAGCGTCTGCCTTCGGCTCAGGTCATGCTCTCAGGGTCCTGGATCTAACCCACGTCCACGTTGGGCTCCTTTCTCAGTGGGGAGCCTGCTTCTCCCTCTGCCTCTGCCCCTCCCCCCACTCGGGTTTTTTTCTCTCTCTCCCTCTCTCAAATAAATAAATAAAATCTTTGGGAAAAAAAAAAAAAGCCTCTGCAGGTAAGTCTTCTGCACATTACACTTTAAAAAACACTACACACATATATATTCAAAGTGTCCCTGAAAAAAAAAAAAAAGAGGAGTTTCCACTGCCAAAGAGGTTTAAAAACACTGACTTCTGTATTGTCCACTTGGTTATTCACAAAACACTGTGATATGTAAAAGACCCTGACCAAGAACCCTTGGAAGGACTTCCAGCTCTGGTGGCATGAAGATATTGGCAATTCCTCTCTGGAAAAACACATATAAAACTAAAAGAATTGTCTGAAACAACAATCTCAGGGGACTGAAATTCAAACAAAAGCAGAAAACAAATTTAGAAACAGTCTTGAAATCAGAGAGAGAGACAAACCATGAGAGACTCTTGACTCCGGGAAACAAACTGAGGGTTGCGGAAAGGGAGATGGGTGGGGGGATGGGCATTAAGGAGGGCACTGGGTGTTATACACAGCTAATGAGTCACTGAACATTACATCAAAAACTAATGATGTACTATATGTTTGATAATTGAATTTAAATTAAAAAAAAAGGAAGAAACATTCTTGAAAAAGTGCTCGAGTTTTGAGTAAGAGTCTGTGGCTTTGTTGACTGGGGCAGTTTCTATACTCCATCACCTGCAGCTCGGTTGGCAAGGATGGTAGATGGACCAGTGTAAGACTGGCTGCAAAAACAGCAGCTTTGTTGTCAGACTGTTCACCCTTGGGGTGGGGGGCTGGGGTGAAAATCCCCTATGATTTTGTTGGCAAAAAAAGTGGTGAACTCAATTGGGAATGAATAAAGTGACAAAGACTCTCCTTGACCAACATTAGTCAACCTCCTCTAAGCTCTTTTCTCAACTAGGCTTCACACTTGGGTGTTGTCCTCAAGCCTGCATAGCCCAATTTTAGCAAAAGTCCTGCTAAGTCAGTAGAGTGAGACTCCCCCACTCTCAATATCTGATCAAATTCCTCATCCCCTACCATCCTCCAGGGGATATCTGATCACTCTGGACTGCCTTCAGAAAGAATTCTGTTAGGTCAATTTAGCAAGAACTGCCCCCTACCCCTGGTATCTCCTCAGTAATTTTCCATTCACTGATCTACATCACCTGCTCCTTTGCTATAAATCTCCAATTGTCCTTGCTGTATTTGAAATTGAATCCAATCTTATACAGAGGTTTCATTTCCCCTATTGTAATAGTTCCTGAATAAAATCTATTTGTACTACTTTGACTACTGTCCATGTCTGCTTTCTTTAACAAAGAGAAACCTGCAGCTTCAATAGCATGAGACTGAGGACACCATTAGGTCAAGCAATAGGCCAACTAGAAGTTTAACAAGATAATTCTAGAAATGAGAGAACCATAAAAGGGCTAAGATAAGCCCTTTACATATCTCTGGGTGACTAGGAAACTATTCACCTTGGGGAAGACCCATAGACCTGACAGAAAGTGAAAGTCCAGAGAGACCTGAGATAGAGCTGCCACATGCAGTGCATTCTCCAACCCACACGCTGGTCCATCAGCAGAGGCTGTAAGCCTTACAGACTCGAGGTGTCTGAGCACTGCCTAAAGCGTTGGTTAACCAGAGAGCTACAAGGACACGGGGGAAGCACTTAGGAAAGGCAGGCAAAAAAATATAAGAACAAAAAACTTAGTAGAAACAACTACCATGTACCACAGGGGAGACAGATCCCAGGGTTTAAGTCTAGGCAATGATGAACAATAACAACCCCAAGAAAAATAACACAGAATCTAGAATTTCTACACTATATTATCTAAATGTTCAGTTTCAGTTTAAAACTTTACTAGACTGAAAAAAAAAAATAGGAAACTATGACTCATACTCAGAAAAAAGGCAATATAAAGTGACTCTGAATGGGCCCAGATTTTGGATTTAGCAGACAAAGATTTCAAAGCACTTATTATAAATACATTTAAAGAATTTAAAGGGGCGCCTGGGTGGCTCAGTTGTTAAGCGTCTGCCTTTGGCTCAGGTCATGATCTCAGAGTCCTAGGATCGAGTCCCACATCGGGCTCCCTGCTCCGCGGGAAGCCTGCTTCTCCCTCTCCCACCCCTCCTGCTTATATTACCGTTCTCACTGTGTCTTTCTCTGTCAAATAAATAAAATCTTAAAAAAAAAAAATTTAAAGGAAAACACCACAATGACAACAGAAATTATAAAAAAGAAAGAAAGAAAAGTTAATTAAAAAGCTGGAAAAAATAAAATGAAAATAATCACTGGATGGGCTCAATAGCAGATTTCAGATGGCAGAAAGGTGAGTGAATGCAGACTGATCAATGGAACAGAGAGAAAGAAAGATTGAAGACAAATGAACCTCAGCAATCTGTAAGTCAAAATCAAGCACACTAGGAGAGAAGAGAGAAAAAAATTTTTGAAAAAATAATTGCTGAAATCTTCACAAATTAAATTAAAAACATTAATCTGGAGATTCAAGATGCTAAACAACCCTCAGGTAAGAAAAACACAAAGAAATTCCTACCTAGACTCAGTCATTCAGTTGTAAGCAAGAGAAAATGAGAAATTTTGAAAGCAGCACAAGAAAACAACTGCTCACAAATAGTGCTCCATCGAAAAGATTAATGTCTGCTCAGCAGAAACAATGCAGGCCAGAAGTCTTGGAATTGTATATCCGGAGTGCTAAAAGTCACCTGCCAACCAAGAATTCTATATGCAGCGCAATTCTTCCTCAAAAATGAAGGTGAGGTACTGATATGAGGAATTCTTAATCTCAGGAAACAAACTGAGGGTTGCTGGAGTGGGGGCAGGTGGGAGGCATGGGGTGACTGGGTGATAGACATTGGGGAGGGTATGTGCTATGGTGAGTGCTGTGAATTGTGCAAGACTGTTGAATCTCAGATCTGTACCTCTGAAACAAATAATGCAATATATGTTAAGAAAAAAGAAGAAGAAGAAGGTAGCGGGAGGGGAAGAATGAAGCGGGGGAAATCGGAGGGGTAGACGAACCATGAGAGACGATGGACTCTGAAAAACAAACAGGGTTCTAGAGGGGAGGGGGGTGGGAGGATGGGTTAGCCTGGTGGTGGGTATTGAGGAGGGCACATTCTGCATGGAGCACTGGGTGTTGTGCACAAACAATGAATCATGGAACACTTCATCTAAAACTAATGATGTAATGTATGGGGATTAACATAAGAATAAAAAAAATTAAAAAAAAAAAATGAAGGTGAGGTACACCTGGGTGGCTTAGTCGGTTAAGCGTCTGCCTTCGGCTCAGGTCACTATCTCCAGGTCCTGGGATTGAGCCCTGAGTGGGACTCCCTGCTCAGCAGGGAGTCTGCTTCTCCCTCTGCCTCTCCCCCTGCTCGTGCTCACACCCCCGCCCCCCAAATAAATACATTTTTTAAAATCTTAAAAAAAAATGAAGGTGAAATTAAGACATTCCCAAATAAACAAAAACAGATCTGATCTAGAAGAATACAAAAAAGAAAATCCTTTGAGATGAAAGGAAATGGATCCATAGGGATGCATAGAAAACATCAGAAATGGTAAGTATGTAGGCAAATGTAGACTTTATTTCTTAATTTCTTTAATAAATGTATGGTTTCTTAAAGCAATAATTCTAACATTGTATTGTTGAGTTTATAACCTACATAAATGCAATATATATTATAATAATAGCAAAAAAGGGGGTAGGAGAAGAAATGGAGTTACACTGGAGAAAACTTGTAATATATTACTGGATTAATCAGTGATAACCCAAAGAAGATTGTGATACACTGAAGATGCATATTGCAATTCCAAGAGCAACCACTAAAAATAAATAAATAATAACCAAAAATATAGCTGAAAATAAAATAAATAAAATGGTACGTCTACAAATATTTGTGTAACACAACAGAAGACTGTCAAAGATATAACAGATGCTTTGTAATATCTTTGCAACTTTTCTGTAAATCTACTATTATTTTAACATAAAATTTTATTTATTTATTAAGCAGAGGAGCAAAACTAACATGAGATATATAGAAAGTAAGGGACAATATGGTACGTGTAAATCCAATTTCATCATTAAAACATTAAATGTGCAGACTGAACCCTCTAATCAAAAGACAGATTATCAGGATGGATAGAGAAAGGAAGACTAGGGGCACCTGGGTGGCTCAGTTGGTTAAGCATCTGCCTTCGGCTCAGATCATGATCCCAGGGTCCTGGGATCGAGCCCCATGTTGGACTCCCTGCTCAGTGGAGAGTCTGCTTCTCCCTCTCCCTCTGCCCTTTCCCCCGCTCCCCCCTCCCCACTCATGCTCTCTCTCACTCTGCTCTCTCTCTCAAATAAGTAAAAAAAAAAAAAAGGAAGGCTCAATGATATGCTGTCTTCAAAAGATATATTTTATATTTATATACACAAATAGATTGAAATCAAAAGATGGAAAAGGTGTACCATGGAAACAATAACAATAGAACTGGAGAGGCTATTTAATATCAGACAAAATTTAACTTAAGAAAAGTAATATTACTAGAGACAAAGAGGAGCATTTTCCTAATGATAAAAGAGTCAATACATCAAGAAGAAATAATGACAAATATATATAGAACTAACAACAGAGTCTGAAATTATATAAAACAAAATCTAAATGAATTGAAATAAGAAACCAATTCAACATTTATGGTTGAAAATGCCATTACGCCTCTCTCAGCAATTAATAGAACACTTAAACAGAAAAATCAGTAAGGATATAGAAAACTCGACAACACTGTATACCAAACTGATCTAACATGTATATAGTTCCACTGAACAACAGAAGGATACATATTCCTCTTAAATGCACATGGAACATTTTACAGGACAGACTATATGTTAAACTGTAAAGAAGTCTCAAGGAACTTAAAAGGACTGAAATCATACAAAGTACGTTCTCCAATTAAAAGAAAATTAAATTAGAAATCAATAACTGAAAGAACTCTCACCAAACCAGCAATAGAAGGGAACCTTCTTAACATAATCCCCAAATATTTAGAAATGCAACAATATACTTTTAAATAATCCATGGGCCAGAAGTAAATTACTAGGGATATTAGACAATTTCTTGAATTGAGTGAAAATGAAAACACAACGTATCAACTTTTATTGGATAAAGCTTTAGACGTACATGCTTATATTCAGAAAGAAGTAAAGTCTAAAATCAATAAGCTAATCTTTGAACTCAAGAAGAAGAAAAAGAAAAGAAAATCAATCTTAAGTATAATGGAGGAAATAAATAACAAAGCAGAAATCAATGAAATAGAAAACAGAAAAAGAATAGAAAAAAAAAATCAATGGTCCTAAAAGCCAGTTCTTTGAAAAGATCAACAAATTTGACCAGCCTGAAGTTGAAAGACTTTTTCAGTAAAGGGCCAGATAGTAAATATTGTAAGCTTTGCAGACCATGTATGGTCTCTGTTGCATATTCTTTGTTGTTGTTGTTGTTGTTGTTGTACAACCCTTTAAAAACAGAAAAACCATTCATAATTCCTGAGCAATATAAAAACAGGCTACAGGCCAGATTTGGCCCATGTGCCATAGTTTGCTAACCCCTGAGCTAAACTGAGCAGGAAAAAAGAGAGGAGACACAAATTGACAAAATCAAGAACGATAGAGGAGATATCACTACAGACTCTACAATAATTATAAGAAATATGACATGATTATGAACAATATTATGAAACATATTAGACAACCTTGATGAAAAGGAAAAATTCCTAGAAAGACACAAAACACAAGAACTGACTAAAACAAAAAAATTTAAGTGAATAGAGTTCTATCAAGTAAAATGAGTTGAATTAGTAATTAAAAATCTTCCCACAAAGAAAACCCAGACCCAGACACCTTCACTGATGAATTATATCAAACATTCAAGAAGGAAATAATACCAATCCTACACAAACTCTTTCAAAAATAGAGGAGGAGGGAACATTACCCAACTCATTTTATAATGCTAGCATTACTTGCTGTTAAAGCCAGACAATGACGTGATAAACCACAGATCCTATTCCTTACAGATAAAGATACAAAATTCTTTCAAAATCTTAGCAAACTGAATCCAGAAACATATGAAAAAAATTATATGCTATGACCAAGTGGTGTTCATCTCAGGAAAGCAAAATTGGTTTAACATTTGAAAATCTATTAATATAATACACCATATTAATAGAATAAAGAACACACATGATAATTCAAAAAGATGCAAAAATATGTGTGGCAAAATCCAATACTCATTCATGATAAAAACTCTCACTAAACCAGCAATAGACTCTCTTTAACTTACTATAGAACATCTCCAAAAAGCCACAGCTAGCATTATACTCAGTAGTTAAAGACACACTTGTTTCCTAAGATTGAGACTAAGGAAAGGGGATGTTCACCCTCACCAATTCTAGTCAACATTGTACCAGAATTTCAGGCCACAGCAATTAGGCAAGAAAAAGAAATGAACATTTCCAGATTGGAAAGGAAGAAGTAAAACCATCCCTATGTTCAGATGACATATTCTTGTACATATAAATTTTAAAAGACATAACTAATAAATTAATAGAACTAGTAAATGAGTTCAGCAACATGCAGAATATGAGAACAATACACAAAAACTAATTGTAGTTCTATGTTTTAGCAATTAACAGTCCAAAAATAAAATTAAGAAAACAATTCAAGCTATAATAGCATCAAAAAGAATAAAATAGTTAGGAATAAATTTAAATAAAAAAGAGCAAAATTTGTACATTGCAAACAACAAAACATTGTAGAAAAAAATTAAGTTTTAAATAAACAGACGGACATCCCATGTTCATCGATTGGAAGATTTAATATTGGTAAGATAGCAATACTCCCTGTATTGATCTACAGATTCAATGCACTATCAGAATCCTAGCTGTCTTATTCGCAGAAATTGGCAAGCCATCCTAAAATTCCTATAGTAATTCAAAAGACCCTATATAACCAAAATAATCTTGAAAAAGAAGAAAAGAATTGGAGGACTCAATGATTATGAAACCTACTGCAAAATTATGATAATCAATACTGAATGGTACTGGCATGTGTATAGAGCAATGGAATAGAGTTAGGAGTCCAGAAATGAACCCGTTATTGATTTTCAACAAGGGTGCCAACACAATCCAATAAGGACAGCATAGTATTTTCAACAAATGGTACAGGAACAACTGGATATCTACATAAAAACAAATGGAGTTGGACCTCTTCCTCATTTCATACACAGAAATGGATCTTTAACCTAAAAGGTAAAAGCTAAAACTGTAAATCTCTCAGAAGAAAACACAGGAGCAAATCTCCATGATCTCGTGTTAAGCAGAACCTTCTTAGATATGACACGAATTAGGATGGTGATAAAAGAAAAAAATAGATAAATTAGGGTTTCTCAAAATGTAAAACTTCTGTGCTTCAATGAGTACCATCAAAGAAGTGAAAAGACAAAACACTGAAAAGGAGAAAAATAGAAGATACAATAGAAAAAAAGAAAAAAACAACCCAACTTTAAAAATGAGCAAAGGATCTGAATGGATGTTTCTCCAAAGAAGATACAGAAACAGCCAATAAGCCCAAGAAAAGATGCTCAACATCATTAGCCATCAGAGAAATGCAAATCCAAATCACATTGAGATACCACTCCACCCCTGCTAGGATGGCTATCATCAAAAAGGTAGATTGTAACAAGTGTTGGTGAGGATGTGGAGAGATTGGAGCCCTCAGACACTGCTGAGGAGGCTATGAAATGGTGCAGCCATTTTGGAACACAGCCTGGTCATTCCTCAAAAGGTTAAACCCAGTCACCAGGACCCAGGAATTCCTCTCCCCAAATTGTTCCCATCCCCAAATATACCCAAAAGGAATGAAAACACATATTCACACAAAAACTTGTACATGAATATCCATAGCAGCATTAATCGTAACAAACAGTGAAAACAAAAAAAACTGATGAATGATCAAGTAACATGTGGTACATCTACACAGTGAAATATTGTCCGGCAATGAAAAGAAGTAAAGGATCGATACATGCTACAACATGAATGAAATTTTCAAATTTCATGTTTTCAACATTATACTAAGAGAAAGAAGCCAGTCACAAGAGAGTACATATGGTATTATTGAATTTATATGAAATGTCCAGAACAAGCAAGACCACGGAGACAGAAAGCAGGTTAGTCATTGCCTAGGGCTGGGTGGGGGGAACCCTGGGGTGAAATGGGGATTGACTCCTAATGGGCATACTGTTTCTTTTGGGGATGATGAAAATATTCTAAAAATGATACTTACACAACTCTATGAATATACTAAAACCATTGAACTGTTAAGAAAGGAAAGCCAAAGTGAAGGCTTAGATGTAGTATGTGTTTCACATTCTAGTCGGTGTTGTAGGGTTCAAATATGGAACATCCAGTGTGTCTGCAAGCTTACCCCTTACAGAGCCCGGGGCAGTGCTTAGCATACATCAGACAGCCAAATGTTAGCTAAACATTGACAAGTCTCAAAGTAGAGAATTTAAAACACAGAACAAATTCCATGTTTTCCTTGTGCTTTATTCTGTCCTTCTCTGTCCACTGATTTGGAAGACATTTCAGAATCTGCCTGACCTCTCTGGTTAACGACATGAACTGTATGAAGGTTTCCAGGTGCTAGAATGCCACATACCAGAGGTAACCTGTAATAAGCTAGACCTTTGTGTCCAGGTGTAGAGGATTAGTTCCAAGCCCCCAGGGAGGATTTTGGCTTCATGATGCTGGGTTGATTTATATATTTTCCAGATTGCATTGACTATAAATTTCCATCCTCCTGTAGCAGGTTCCCATTATTCTCTGCAAGTGGCTGATATATTACTAAAGCTGGTACCGTCCTTTACATATCTCATAAATGTGCCGTCCTTTTCGGCAGCTCACCAGGCCATCCTGAAGGCGCAGCTGCTCACAGACATAGCACAGCACCTAGTGCCCCAGTGGGCTGGTGGCCACAGCTGGGCCCGAACCATTGGTCTTGTCTCCATCAGTTGCTCTTTCCATGTTAAACTGGGAGATGATTCTCTCTGATCTGTTCCTTCTTTATCTGACTGCCCTCCCTTCTCCTTTCCAGGAACCCCAGCTAAATCTTCAACAAAAACCCCTACACCCTTCTTTAGGAAAGGGGGTCTCTCTTTAGCCTTCTTCCCATGCCCCCGCACTGAGACTCACACAGCACTTTCTATAGAATGGGTACTGACAATATAACTTTTGGTACAGCTACCACTGTTAGCCAGAGACTAGCTGGGACTCTCAAAAACAAAACAAGATTTTTCCTGCGATCTTCTGGTAGAAGAGAGTAGGCTTAATAACCAAAAGGATTGTGCCACGAATTAAAAAAAATAAATAAATAAAAGGATGTAAAACCTCCTGGGATGTGTCCAGGACAGTGTTATAGACAGAAGTCATCTCCACCTTTATGGTTTAATTTGGACAAGAGTGGATGCTTGCCATAGTCTCCTGAAGTTGCACCTCTGGAGATTCATTTTTTAGTTCAACACTTGTCCTACGAAAATTCTTGGAAGACATGTAATACATTAAAGTCACATAAGTTTTTAGTATTGTACTATGAATTAATTGACTGGTTCTCTCATGTGATGGCTCATGACTTATGAGGACTGATTCTTGAAGGAGACGTCTCACAAAGACACGGGCTCACCAGTTAATTAGGAGGACGCTGGTCGGTGGGGCCAGGCAGCACAGTGATTATGTTGGTGCAAAGTACACATACGGACGGGACTGGAATAACCAGCCACTGGCCTGAGGACATGAGATGCCTTTCAGAAGAGAGGGCAAAAGTGAAAGACCAAAGGGATAAAGAGATGCTGCAAGGAAGGAGGAGGTGCACGTACCCCAGGACACACGTAGGGATGCCCAAGCCTGCTGGAGCACAAGTTCTCCACCAGAATACTCCATTTCAAACCTGTCTAGCCTGGCCACCAAGCTCCTGTCCAGGTGTCTCATCCTAGCTCACCACAGTCCCCTGTCACTCTATGCAGTTGCTTCCCCAAACCACTAGAACTTCCTGGAACTCTGCCTGAAGTGTCCTCCACAACTCCAGCACTGTCTCTGGGCTAGAGTCCTCTTATATTTTGGAAATTCATTCCTGACTCCTCCCTCTGACTGACAGATGACGCTTGTTCCTACAGCACCCTGGCGTCTGGCTCTTTGAACCTCGGCTGGCTGCTCTGTGCTTCCCCTGTGATCCCTCTCTGTCCACATTAGACCACAAGGGCCCAGAGAAGAGGGTGAAGTTATTCATCTTTACATTCTGGTGCCAAACATGGAGGAGACCCTAAAAATAAATAAATAAATAACAAAAATGATTTTTGAGCAAATGAATTGAATAGCTTACACTATTTTGTTTACAAAAGTGCAGCAGTGAATCAGTCTTTATTTCTCTGAGAAGATAAACCATGGAATTTGGGGAAAGAAGTATTTCTTCTCAAATATTTTGAGGGGTGACTTTTAGTATTCTTTTGATAAAATAAACAGAGATGAACCTGAAAAAAAAAGGTATTATTTCCCAAGGGCTTTGCCATCACTGGGCTCCTTTGGTGAAGAGAGAGCTATTTATGAACATCAGGGTGTCTCACACTGGTGTAAAATACCACACTGCCCTTAGGAATACTTGATCAGACTAAGAAAAGGAATGGAAATGTGTTTCAGAGTCAGTGGGAATATGTGGCTAGCTTCAATCTAGGAACATACAAAGCAATCGAGGGGGAAACAGGACAATGAAATGCATTCAACATGTGTAAAGTGACCAAACTGAGTGAACTGGGAGAAAGGTGAAGGGAGATCTCAACAAGAAAGCCCGAGCCTGGGGCAGGACCTCATGGCTCGCTGAGGACCCAGTCATGGCCAGGAAACTCGCCTGCTCACTTACAATTGCCATCCTCGGGCATGGGAGAGAGTAGGGTGGGCACGGAGGGTGAGGGGCAAGGACTTGAGAATGCTGAGCCAAGGGCAGCAGGAAGGCAGGAGAGGGGAGGGGTGAAAACCAGCCTACCTGACAGATGGAGGACCTGGGAGGGATTGTATTTTCTGCTCTAATGGGCCTTGGAAATGAGACATTCCCTCCCCCCCCACACTCTCCTGGAGAATTCAAAGCCTCTGTACACACAAGTTCTCAATTTCCAAGGAACTCAAGTGAGGCAAAATATATCTTTCCCACCTGTAGTTTCATTGACAAATTATTTACAAAGCTCTAAAGACTTTTTGCTGGCCCTTTGAAGAGGTTCCTTTTGTTCTTTAAAGGCCATGTGACTAAAACGCAAAAGCAAACCCAAACTGCAGAAATAACTCTGCAACATAACATGTGGGTCAGATAATGTTTGTGAATTCTATCTTGTGGGCCCTTTCTATGTGAAGGCATTCTTGACTAGCAGGTACAGATGAGTTATGATGCTGGGACTTTGGCAACACCAGATATCACAAAGGACGGAGGCTGAGTTCCTCTTATGTCTTCCCTGTGAGGGACGGCAGGGGTCACCCAACTTGGAGCCATGGACCCTTGAGAAGGCGAGGCCATCTGCTGGGCCCAGGTTCTTCTTGGCTAAAGAGTAGGTCCCTGTCTTTTAGACCAGTCTTCTCTATAGGGGTCCTCTGCCCCGTCACATCGAGAAAATCAAACCAAATACTAAAAGACTAGGGCTCTAATAGAATAAAAGATTTCCAAATCTCCAAGGCTAACATCCTACCAGGGATCATGACTGATTTGTACTTTTTTGTGTGTGATTTTAAACTTTTTTTTTAACTTTGATAATCTCATGAATATTTTTTTAATAAATGGATTGAAATAATATAAAAGCAAATAAATAAGCACGTGAACTGGAAAAAATAATTTTGGCTTAGGGAATTCCAATAATGTAAAATTTTAATTAAGCATAAATCAACTTACTGGAACTCTAAATTAGTTAACATTTTTAACATCCCAATATGTATTTACAATCATGTATTACTGATATTAGTTTGTCCACATCTTTATCAACAATGTTATACTGGTTGAGTTTCTCTAACCCTTCATTTTGGAAACCGTGGATTTGCTGATAAATTCACTCCTAGCATCTTCTTTCTTTCAAATATTGCAGCTTATACATGTATTAAAAAATTACTTATATGTGCCTCTCCAAGCTTAAATAGCTTATACAAGCTTATTTTTTTAAAAAAATAGCTCATCTATACACGCCAAGGAGAAATCTGATGGAGACAGCCAAGTTTAGTAGGTGTGCAATACTGCAGTGCAATTCTGACACTAACTGACCAAAGCTAACATGGACCACACAGATTTAAGGACACGGTCCCCAGGAATACCTCCCTTCCTTCAGACACCAGCCACAAGTTCCAGAGTTCTCAGGCCACCCACACTTCTGCCCAACTGGCTACCAATTCAGAGGGTTCTCATGAACCTCTTAGGTTTGATAATTCACTAAAATGACTCACAGAACCCAGGACAGCACTGTATCTACAATTCAGTTTATTGTGAAGGATATAAATGGGGGCAGCCAAAAGAAGAGACCCATAGGTGAGGTCTGGAAGGATGCCAAATGTGGAGCTTCCATGTCCTACTCTCCTGGCACATCCATGTGTGGCTACCAACCAGGGAGCTTAATGGAGCTTCAGTGTCCAGAGTTTTTATTCTGGTTTCACTAAGTAGACATGATTGATTAAATCATTGATCACATGATTGAACTCAATCTCCAGCCCCTCTCCCCTCCCTGGAGGTGGGGCTGATATTACCTTTTCAAAGCCCTAAACCTCTGATCGCCTAGTTGCTGTTTCAGGCATGACCAGCCTTTTGTTCTGAGTCATCTCAGAAGGAACTCAGGCATCATCCCTAGAGCCCACCATGAATAACAAAAATACTGTTATGACTTGGAAAATTCCAAGGGCCTAGAAGCTTCCTCCTAGGGACAAAGACCAGACAAATTCTTTATTATATAATGAGGAAAACTGCCTTAGACAGCAAGAGACCTGACTTCTAAACCCTATTTCCATACTCACCAGTAGCTAAACCTGAATAAATGCTGAAATATACCTAATGGACAATTTACCTTCTGTATCTAAATTAGATGGCTTAAGAAACAACCAGTCACAATAGCTGAGGCACATTATCAGTCATTTGTTCACACAATTCATACATTTATCCACTTATTCATTCAGCACATACAAAGAAACTTACTAAGTTCCAGGCATGTTTAAACTGCCACCAGGTGTGACCTACAATTGAGTTTGGTGGGTTGGTGTTTCGCAGGAATGAATCCTTCTAAACCTGGAAAAAAAAAAAAAAGTATTCCTGAAATATTAGAAGTAAGTTAGAGGCAGGGGCAGGGGTGGGGTTGGGAAGGGTGGCTAACATTATCAAATGCCCTCCATCTGTGCATGAACCAGGGAAGGAGGGACTGCAGTTGGGTGCCTATCTTCAGGTCAATCCACAGGATAGAAGTTCCAACTGATGAATGTGGCAAAGAGGCTGAGCACCCTATGTGACTAGGAGTGTGGCAGAACCAGTGAGCGAGGGGCTGGGACTGAACCAGGCTTCCTGACCCCCAAAACCACCTCCTCTCCTTCCAGTAGGTCATACCTATCATCGCTCTCACTTATTATTGTTCCCAGGCTGGCATCTCTCCTGAAGTTTGGCTTCAGGATGTTTGGAGAATTAAAGGATACCACCTCTTTTAAGGGAAGAGATTTCTGTTGAATTTGAGCAACAGTTGGCTCACCTTAGTGGAAAAGTGATACCCACCTTCCCCTAACAACTGTGTCCTGTCTCATTCAGAACCATGAGAATTCCTTTGACTA
This sequence comes from Mirounga leonina, assembly GCF_011800145.1. Taxonomy (NCBI): domain Eukaryota; kingdom Metazoa; phylum Chordata; class Mammalia; order Carnivora; family Phocidae; genus Mirounga; species Mirounga leonina. Next base: position 76,655,124 of record NW_023270305.1, on the reverse strand, counting down.
TTTTCTTCTTTTTCCATTTGGGAAAAAAGACCCGAGTGTCTTTTCTATGTCCCCACTTCCCCCAAGCAGAAGTTTTAATAAGCAGCCCACAGTATTAGTTATCACAGCTATATATCAGATTTCCCCCAGAACTGAGCAGCTGAACACAACAAACACATTATCTCACACAGTTGGAGAGGTTGGTAATTTTGGAGTGTCATTCTTGGGAAGTTGTGTTTGGAGACCTCTCATGGAGTCACAGTAAAGGTCTGGACTGGGGCTACAGTCATCTGAAGGCTTGTGTGGGGCTGGATGATTCACTTATAAACTCTCTCAGGTAATTGCAGGTGAAATGTCTCAGATCCTCACCACATAAACCTCCAGATTGGCTGCTCACGACAGCTATGGCAGGTGGCTTCCCCCAGAGTGAGTGAATGATGAGACAGAGGATGGGTACAATGAAGTCAGAAGCTTCAATATCTTTTATAACCTGGTCTCAGAAGTAACAGACCAGCATTTCTGGATGTATTTTCCTGGTCATACAAACTGATGCTGATACAGTGTGAGAGGGGCTGGCTAGGAGGCAGAAATCACAGGGGGGCATCTTAGGGATTGGGTACCTCCGTCCGCCTTTGATCACCAATGATTCCTGTCCCTCTCACATGTTAAATACACTCACCTCCTCCAAAGATTCCCCTTCCCCACCTCACCTCTGCCAATCTTACCCCATTGCTGCATCAGCTCAGAGTCCAGAATCTCATCATCAAAATCACGTTCAGGGGCATAAGAAGCCCATGACATAAAAAAGACAAGTTATGTACCCAACATTGGTGGAGACAGGCAGAGGATAGCTTTTTAGACATTGCTGTGTCCAAAAGGAAAAATGGGAGTCCAAAGGAGCCACTGGTCCATAGTGATCCTGAAATTTAAACTGAGCAAATGTTGGCAGTTCCTGGATTAGGACTTACCCCTACATCTGCCCAGAAAAAGCTCCATGGATTCTGGGCTCTTCCTTCAACCCTCTGAGTTAGTTCTGTTTTTCATGACAGGTAAAAAATATGAACAGTTTTCTCAACTTCCTCTGCTTCTAGAAATTGGGGGTTTCAGAGGCTTCTTTTTATTTTGAATCTTCTTTCATTTTGAACTGTCTGTGTCAGTCCAAGCTGGAGGTGTTTCCAGGTCTCTAATTCCCCTTACAACATTGTGGGTTTCATGTGAATCTTACTGGGGTTTATATGAAAACCATACCCATAATTCTCTTCAATATGAGCCCTTCTCTACCTGGGATTTCTGCTGAGGGGTAGTCGTTCTAAGCCTCTTAAAAACCCTATTGTATGATTGAGAGTCAATGAAACATACACTTAAAATCTTAGAGGGCCTTTTTTTTCTGATTGAATGGTACACTAATGTACCACCTTTGATATTTCTGAGTTCTTTACAAAGGATTTTATAGTCACACAATGTTTTCGTTTCTGGAATATGCTTTTAGGAGAGTGCCCTGTATTTGATCCTTGCTCAGAAGCCATTTCTTAATTTCAGTATCAATTGCCATCCAGAGAAGCTAGAAATCTTCAAAAACAGCACACCTTGGCTCCTTTTCCCTCTCTTCTTTCATATTTTACTATAAGCAGCAAGAAGAAAGCAGGTGGCACCTTCAATTCTCCTTCATTCCACCACCCAGTTCACTAAATACATTTCCTATTGCCTACATATTACAGGCAGTAGTACTGCTGAATACTGCCACTGCGTAACAAAGATCCCCTTTCCTCTGGCTTTCAATAAGATTCTCCTCCCTTCCCTTTAACCCTCACCAGCAGCCTCCTCAAATTCAGATTCTACTAACATTCTGGTCAGGGCAGCTCCAGCTTTCATCAATGCTCTCTATAAAGTCCCACTGCCACTAGCTCTCATATTTTAAGTATTTGTTATGGAAACATTCTCCTTCTAGTTACCAAAATCTGAATTAGGTATCTACTTTTGTGTAGGAAGAAAATAACTATCAAAACATGGTAGTTGATGACAGCAAATGTTTATTATGTCACAAGGTTTCTGGGGGTCAGGAATCTGGGAGTGGCTCAGCAGGGTGGTGTTGGCTGAGGATCTCTGATCAGGTTACAGACAAGCCATCAGCTGGGGCTGCAGGCATCTGAGTGCTTGAGTGGGGCTGGAGGGATCATGTGCCCATTGGTGGGAGGTTTTGGTTCCTCATCCCGGGGGCTGCTCATGACCTGGTAGTTGACTTCCTACAGAGAGACAGTATTCCGAGAGAGAGAGTGACCAAGACAGAAGCTGCAGTGTCCTCTATAACCTCATCTTAGTAGTGACATGCCACCACTTTTGCCATATTCTAGTAGTCATGCGGACTAACCCTGGTACAATATGGGAAGCAATCACACAAGGACACTACAGGAGGCAGAGGTCATAGGGGATTGGCTGACAGTCCTGCTAATTATTGACACCTGCTCTCCCTGGCCATCCATTACAGCAGTTTTTCAGTCTGCTCAAAGCTATTACCATCAAGGGGCTGGGCCACTTCCTCTTGGAAACACTGTATGCATAATCTTAATGTAACAATTCAGTGGTTAAACATAGCCATAAACTCTTTCCTCTACCTTAGTGGAAGTGAGTAATGCTCTGTGAGGCATTTATAGAAGAAGGGAATTTAGATCGATACCCATGTTTTCCCATAACAGAAGCACACTCCAACCCTACAGTCTGACTTGTGCTTTTGAATTTGATCTGGTGTTGGCTTCCTGTTTGGAGGAAACACAGTGACAGTTGTATCATGGTATGAATTTTTCATTTTTGAATATAAAAGTCCTGGAGGCAAGTTGCATGGGAGTATATGCCATGTGACTCCTACCAAAGCACAAAGAGTGAAGAAGTTCTGCTCTTGGTTCGATCCTCCATGGAACATAGGGCTTTTTTCTGGGGCTTAGCCAGGCAGGGAGAAACTGTCCTGAATTCAACTGCTACCTCCCTTTCTAGGTGAAACCTTTTAGGCAAAGAACCCAAGGCTTCTTTCTGGACTTGGGGCAGGTAGGAGGCCCAACCCTGTACTGGGAGCCAGGCCTCCATTAAGAGAGCCTACAAGGGTGTAGATTCTTGGTGTAAAACCCTAAAAGTGCTGTGGGGAATGAGAGAGCTAATGTAGCCTTTGAAAATATTTATTAATTTGATTTCTTAAACCATAGAAGTATTACATGCTTGTAAAAGAATTTAAATTTTACACACACACGTGTATGTATATAACTTACTGTAAGTATGTATGTGTGTGTATATACACGCACATATATGTATAAAGTGTGAGTTTATATATAAAATATACACTCTTGCAGGAATTAGAATATAATTTTCTAGCGTTTTTCCTGTATGTCTACAATTTAAAATAGTTCTTCATTCAGCGATATTTATTTACCCTGCATACTGGGGTATAGCAGTGGGGGGAAAATAGAACATTATGGAGCATACATTCTTATATGGGGAGAAAACAACAAGCCAAATAAATGGCTAATTACATAGTGTATTAGACGGAGTTAAATGTCCTGGAAAAATTCAAGCAGGGGGAGGATAAGGGGAGTCATGGTGGGAGAGGATTGCAGTTTTAAATAGAATGATTAGGAAGTGCCTCACTAAGAAGGTGACATTTGAACAAAGATTTGGAGGAAGTGAAGGGGCAAAGCATGTGAACATCCAGGGCCAAAATCATCCCAGGCAGCAGGAATAGCATGTGCAAAGTCCTGCAACAGAAACACATCTGAGGGGAAGGCAATAGAGAGAGGGTTGGACTGGTGGTGGGTGGTGGAAATGAAGGAAAGCTTGGGTCTTTTTCTGGGAGAGACCAAGAGCCATCGGGAGGATCTTGAGCAGAAGAACCCCATGATCTGAGGCTTTAAAAGAGTCACTGTGCCTGCTGTGTGAGAACAGACTGTGGTGGGCAAGGCAGAAGCAGGGCCCGGTGAACTTAACCATGTGGGTCATGTACAGAGGAGGTGGGGGGCCAGACTTACCTAGGGTTGGGATTTAGCCAGCTGAGTGTGACAAGTTCAGAGAGGGACAAAGGGATGGAAGTATGTGCAAAGAAAGGGATAATGATTGACTCTAGGCTCACTCAGTTCTGGAGAAGGAAGTGAAGAAGGGAAGAAAGAGGCAAGATTGGGGCACGTGGGTGGCTCAGTGGGTTACGTGGCGGGCTCTTGGTTTTGGCTCAGGTTATGATCTCAGGGTCATGAGATGGAGTCCCATGTAGGGCTCTGCACTCAGCAGACTCTGCTTGTCTCTCTCCTTCCCCCTCTGCCCCTCTCTCCTCTCTATCCCTCTCCCCATTTGTTCTTTCTCTCTCACTCTCTCTAAAATAAATAAAATCTTAAAAAAAGATAAAAAGAAAGATGCAAGTTGGAGGAACAATGGAGGAGTATGGGATGGGTGGTGTCCATGGGCTGTAGGTCCCAGTGGTATCAAGGAGTTGTTAGAATCAGGATAAGAGAGGACTGAGTGGGAAAATAGGCTAGGGCCAGTGGAAAATAGAATACCTGAAATTGAGCCTATGGCCAGCATTGCAGTTTTTGGTGATGTCACTGTCAAGGGCATGACCATGGGCTAGGGTGCAGAGGAGAACACAACTGTTGGACGAAGGGAGGTCAAGAACTGAAAAGCCAGGGAGTGGGAGGATTACGCGTGTGGGTAGATAGTGAGCCAGGAGTCAAAACTTCCAGAAATGAGCAGCTCATGACCTGAGGGTAGGAAGATGACTGCTTCAAGGAGAGCTAATACTAAATGCTAACGGTGCTGGCTTCAAAGATGGAGGTTTTTAGGGAGAAAGGAGGGAGAAGAGTCTGCAAGTGGCATCGAGAAGCACAGAGGACGCCACCCCACCTACAGACCTGGTGGACTAATAGGCATACTGCCCCATGTCATCATTCCTTCTGATCACTGCTTGGTTTCCCATTGCATGGGTATCTCATGAGTTATTTAACCAGTCCCCTTTGGAAGGTCACTTAAGATTGTTTCAGGTGTTTTGTGGGGTTTTTTTTGGTCATTACAAACAAACCTGCAATTACCATCTTTATTAATAATAATAGTACCCATTGAGGCTAAGTGTATGGGAAACAAGGAAGTGGCAGGCAACCTCGGGTTCCAGTCTGGGCCTTAGAATCACCAGCTGCCCACGCCATGCCAGGATGAGGAAGAACAGCCTGTCCACAGCCCTTTGCCTTGCTATAGACACTGTAGTCTAGGTACTCACTTTCTTTGGTGTGGCATTCACCTCCCACTGCTCTGATTTCTTCCCAGCGTGCTGTAGAGAGGCCGATGTTCATCTGGTCAGAGCATGATGGTCCTGTGCAGGATGACAGCTGGGTAACAACCCAAGGGGCTGAAACTATGGGTCATCTTGCAACTCTACCTGGTGGACATCTGGGAGGGAATGGGAGGCTCAGGAACCCAAGTGTTTAGTGAAGAGAGGACAAATTCACATGCCAACATCTTGGGGGAAAACCTCCAACATGAAGAAAAATGCCCCTGGGTGAAAGGAGAAGGAGCTGTAAATTAGGACTCAGGTTCCAGGCTGGTTCTGCTGTCAACACAGTGGGCAAATTCCCTGCTCTTCTTAGAGCCCAATCTTCTAAAATTAAAAATAAATAAATAAAATTTAATTTAATTAAATTAATTAAATTAAATTAAATTTAAAAACTGGGGTCGAGAGGAGGCGGCACCATTTAGAGGGAGGGAAATGGACTTAAGAGTCAACTAGAGCTCACTTCACATCCAGGTGCCTCAATTTCTCTCAGTGATTAGCTCCTGGAATTTGTTTTCTCATGAGTGCTAGAAGGATTTGCAGTATCTAAAGATAGCGACCCTGGGGAGTGTGACCCTCATAGGCCCTGTGCATGTCAGGTTCTGATGAACAGTCACTTCCCATTCTAACCTGGGTTCACCATCCTTATCCAAAGCCTTAATACTTATGGAATCTAGAATATTGTGGCTTTAAGAAGAGTAGTCGCCACTTATACTACATTACAAAACATCCCTGGTTGGGGCTGGGGCTGGGGCAGCTTCTGTCTTCAAATCCATGAATATTGCTGCAGGGAAATGTATGCGTATTCATAGTCAGTGGGGCCAATGGAAACCAGAAACAGCCTTTCATCATTTCAGCTCAGGTTTTGCTGCCAAATAAACTATGGCAAGATTTCTGCTTTCAAGTCTGGTTCTTCCCTCTGGCATAGAAAAAGTCACCAGATGTGACGCTGGAGAGAAGACATTTATTAGAACGTGGGAATACTAGTATCAGGCTTAATGCAAGCCATGTTAAAACCTCTTGTGGTCTAACTTTCCTTAGTTTCATTTTCCTCCTAAAAAAACACACACAAAAACAAAAAAGCAAAACCATCCTGTTCCCAGAACGAACCCAAAACACACCCCGGTCCCCCCTTGCCCACCTACGGCCCTTCGCCAGGGCCATGTAGGGGAGGGTGGCGGTGGGTGGCCTCAGGTCTCTTCAAAGAAACTGCTGCCATGGAAGGTGGGGCCAAGTGAGGAGAAAAGATGGACGATCTATTTTGCTGCCTCCTGCACGTCACAGTGACACCACCAGGCTCTCCCCTGAGCCAGGTTGTGGCAAGGTGAGTGTCTTAGCGCTTGTGGGCTACTATGACAAAAAATACCCTACACTCTGTGGCTTATAAAACAAATTTTTATTTCTTTCAGTTCTGGAGGCGAGAAGTCCAAGATCAAGGTGCCAGCAGACCCAGTGCCTGGTGAGAACCTGTTTCCTCATTCATAGACGGTGCTATGGCCTGAATGTTTGTGTCCCCACCAAACAAAATCATGTGTTAGATTCCTGATGCCCGGTGTGATAAAAGAAGTCTGCGCCCTGGAAGAGGGCCCTCACCTGATCATGCTGTCACCCCAATCTCAGACTTCCAGCCTTCAGAAGTGTGACAGGGGCGCCTGGGTGGCTCAGTTGGTTAAGCGACTGCCTTCAGCTCAGGTCATGATCCTGGAGTCCCGGGATCGAGTCCCGCATCGGGCTCCCTGCTCGGCAGGGAGTCTGCTTCTCCCTCTGACCCTCCTCCCTCTCATGCTCTCTGTCTCTCATTCTCTCTCTCGCAAATAAATAAAATCTTAAAAAAAAAATTAAAAAAAAAAAAAGAGGAAGTGTGACAGATAAATTCTTATGGTTTCTAAGACATCCAGTCTGCAGCATTTTGTTTCAGTAGCACAAATGGACCCAGACAGATGGCCATCTTCCCACCTTTCCCTCCCATGGTGGGAGGGGCAGGAGAGCTCTATGTGATCTCTTTTATGAGGCCACTAATCCCATTCATGAGGGCTCTACCCTCATGATCTAATCACCTCTCAAAGGCCCCACCTCCAAATGCCATCATGCTGGGGGTAATTTAGAGGATGGACACAAATATTCAGACCCTAGCAGTGAGCAGGGAGGATTTTTATTTCCCACATGCTCCGAGGGGATATTTTGCTCTTTCTGCTCTTGGTCTAAAATGCAAAGGAGTCAGGACTCCGCCTGGCACGACACCTGTTGACATTTTCCTGTGGAAAGGGCTACTGGTGAATTGCTTCTTTGTAAAATAAATGTCTGCCTCTGGGTTCAAATCCTGGCTCTACCACCTGCTAAGAAGCCTCCATTTCTCTGTCTGTAATACGGGGAAAAGAGCAGCTACCACTTAGCATTGTTCAATCAGCTAAGACACGTACAATGAATGGCATAATTCTTGGCCTAGGATGTTAACCAAAAAAAAAAAAAAAAATCAATGTTATTTTTCTCTCTTCTTTATTTCTGGGTGTGAGCAAACAGGAAGCACATCCAGCTAGCTCACGTCCACTTTTGTTTAGCCACTTCTTCTCATGCTATTAAAAAAAAAATTGGTTTTAAAAAACTATAACCAGTTAGGGTTTATTTCTCTTTTATTTTTGAAGGGTCATTTCCCAGGGTAAAGAATTCTAGGTTGGTGGGTTTTTACTCTCAGAACTTAAAATATTTCACTCCATTTTCTTCATGCCTGCATGATTTCTGAAAAGTTAGATGTAATTCTTATCTTTGGTCCTCTAGGTAATCTGCTTTTTCCTCTGGCTTTCTTCAAGATTTTTTCCTTTACTTTTGCTTTTCTGCAGTTTGAATATGATTTGCCCAGCTGTGTGGTTTTTATTTTGTTTTGTTTTGTTTTTGGCATTTATCCTGCTGATGTTCTCTGAATGCTCGTGGTTTGTCCCTTGATGTTAATTTGGAGAAATTCTCAGTCATAATTGTTTTAAATATTTCTTCTGTTCCTTTCTCTCTTTCTCCTCCTTCTGGTATTCCCATTGTGTGTGTATCTTATGTGTTGTCCCACAGTACTCAGATAGTCTCCTCTGTGTTTTCGCTTTGCTTTTCAGTCTGGAAGTTTCTGTTGTCATATCCTCAAGCTCAGAGACTCTTTCCTCAGCTGGGTCCACTCTACTAATGAGCCCATCAAAAGCATTCATTTCTGTTACAATGTTTTTGATCTCTGGCATTTCCTTTTGATCCTTTCTTAGAGTTTTCATCTTTCTGCTCATATTATCCATCTGCTCTTGCATATTGCCTTCTTTTCCCACTAAAGCCTTTAGCATATTAACTATAGTTTAAAAAATTCCTAGTCTGATAATTCCAACATCCCTGCAATTTCTGACTTTGGTTCTGATGCTCGTTCAGTCTCTTCAAACTATTCTTTTTTTTTTTTTTTTAAAGATTTTATTTCTTTATTTGAGAGAGAGAGAATGAGAGAGAGCACATGAGAGGGGGGAGGGTCAGAGGGAGAAGCAGACTCCCTGCCGAGCAGGGAGCCCGATGTGGGACTCGATCCAGGGACTCCAGGATCATGACCTGAGCCGAAGGCAGACGCCTAAGGACTGAGCCACCCAGGCGCCCTCTTCAAACTATTCTTTTGCCTGTAAGTGCACCTTGTAATTTTGTGTTGCTCGGCAGGCATGATATATTGGGCATAGGAACCTGCTGTAAAAAGGCCTTTCGTGACATGGTGGGTATGGGGAAAGGGAAATGCTCTACAGTCCTAAGATGGGCTCTTGGTCTTTTGATGAGCCTGTGCCCCTCAACTGTGAACTTTATTAGTGCTTTTCAGTCCCCTGCCTCCTCTTAGGTGGGATAGCATGGCTGGAGGGAGGTGGAGTTGGATATTTCCCTTCCCCCAGGGTGGTTAAGCTCTGATAAAACCCCAGCAGGTTAGGCTCTGGTTAACTAGTTTCTCTCGAGGGCAAGACTTTGAGGAAGAACAGAATGCTCTGCATTTCAAAATGGTTCCTTTTCCCCTCCCCCTGCTGAAAGCAGGAGGGGGTTTTTCTTTGATCCTCACTGTGAGAATCTGGTAGAGCTCCAGGACATAAGACTCCCGGAAGTGGGGCACTCCCTTATTCTGGGTCCTCCTGGACCTTTTATCTCTCAGATTCGGCCACACTGAGCCTCCAGAAATCTGCCAGTTCCAGTTTAGGTTCTCCTACCCCAGCACTGGTTCCCATGGAGGTTTCTGCTTGTGACTGTTTGCTCTGATAAGTGGTGATTCTCTGTAGCAGACTGTCTCTCCAACTTTGGGGGCAGGGATTTGCTGGGCGATCTCACTTTTGTGACGAATATAAGAAGAAATGTTGATTTTTCAGCTCATCTAGCATTTTACTTGTTAGAATGGAGTGAAGACATCTAAGCTCCTTACATGCTGGACTGGAAACTGGAAGTGGCCTGTCTTTTCCTAGCAACATCTTCCTGCTTAATGTGTATCCACAGGTCCCACATTACTAGCAAAGACATGAGAGAGCTGTTGCAGCTGTCCTCAGTAGACCCATCAGGCTCGTTCCATGTTTCCATGTCTGGAGCTGTGGTTTCCAAGCAAGGGGGTAGACCCTGGTGAAAGTACCAGACTCTCCACTGGGACCTGGGAAAGAACACCAGAACTCAACTTATATTTATTTTATTATCTCACTTTTTTATTTCTCTTTTTGTAGGTTTTACAGTGTGCATAAGAGATTAGTGTAGAAATACTTAATGTATACTTTCTGAATAAATAATGGGGCTACATGCTCAGACATTTTGAATGATAAGAATTGTGTTCAAAATAAAATGGAGACCACCGTTTTAGAGATTGACAAGGTAACATCTCTACTGGCTAAAATAGTGCGTTGGGTTCCTTCTAAAATAACATGATCCTTTTCCCCCTCTCTTGACAGAGATTTACCCAAATATGTATGTTTTGCCTTGTTTTGTTTTAATGAAGCCCTCAGATCTTTGGAGTAAT